>NC_140975.1:71276988-71284488 GCF_056783735.1 Eptatretus burgeri | reverse complement strand
TTTCCGGATTAACATCCCGCTCCCAACCACTATCTCTTAAAGAGCAGTTTATGCTCATGACATGTGTTTGTATCAACCAGCCAGGTGATGTTGCAGGGATGATGTGTTGTTTAGAACTCTGAAAAAGCTTCATCGGCTGAAACGAATTAGAAAAAGATGGAAGCAATGCGGCTCAAACCTTCCACTCGTGGTCCCACTCTTCAAATTTCCTCAAACCCTCCTCGACTCAGAAATATTACTGGGAAGAGAGATGGGATTAAATTATTGGGAGTTTTCCTTGGTCCTGGAAATTTTGTGATTCTCAACTGGGAAGGCTTGCTCGAACGAATTGAGCTGCATTTGCAGACACGGAAAAGCCTACTTTGTCATATCTTATCGAGGCAGAATACTGGTAATAAACGATCTGATTTTCTGCATCCGATGACAAAGTTCTTGCTTTGCAGCGAGCTACTGCAATAGCAGATGAAATAAAAAAAACATTTCCTCAATCACTTTTTCTGGTCTGTAAAGCATTGGATGAAACCAGAAAGACTTCATCCTCCCACATCTAAGGGTGGCAAAGAACTCATCAATGTTAAGGGCTGTACTATGCAGGCCTTCCATTTAGAAACAATCTGCATTTCTTGAATGACCCTCACCTGCTCTGGAGATCCCCCATCAGCTGCCAAACTGGGAAAACGAGCTTCCTGATGAATTTGACCCACGTTGATACATTTACCTATGCCTTCCTTTCATCAGAGTGTCTCAATGCGATGCTTGGCAAGCCTTTAGATTTCTCCACGACCTTACCACATATAATGGATCGATGTTCTTGAATGAACCACTGTTTTACAACATGCTTTTTCAATGTTTGGAAAATGATTGAATCTTCATTGAACATTTTATTCACTGCCTCCATTTCAAAAATTTGTCACTTTAAAACCAATACGGGTGATAGGTGGCGAAGTATCTCTGCTGTTGGCTTCAACAACTTGCATGAGAATAAAAACATGAGAATATCAAAGTTATTTTCTGTAAAAGATCACAAAATGCCGACGTTTTGGGTTTATCTTTCATCGGAGCAAGGTGCCTTCCGGTCATGAGTGACATCGCCCAACCGACATCAACCCCCATCTCATTCCCTTCTCTCTCTCTCTTTTGCTCCGACGAAGGGTAAAGCCCAAAACATCAGCACTTTGTGATATTTTATGGTGAATAACTAACTATTTTATTCTCACATTTTTATTCTCTTGTACTGCCAACACAGACTCGTACTTATTTCCTGGAATTTGGAAGTATTTTTGCTGGTGTGAGACCTTGCCAGATAATTGACCGGTTGTTGCAATCCTGTTCTCTGTAATTACCGGGTGTACAAAGCAAAGTGGAGTCCTCCCATGTACAGTTTCTTTCCGGTACTCACTCCTTCCCCAATCTTCAACTATCTGGTTCTAATGGTTTGGAAGCCTCAAAATTTAGTCATTCTTTTGTTCCTTTCTGGCAATAACTGCAAAGTGTTATATTTACAATGTCTGAAAGTACTTTTCCTTCCTTATCCACCTTGTAAGTGGTCCACAGCCTTGCCAAATAGCCCTCATTTTTGCTCAAATGGGGAATGTTATTATAATACTGCTGAAGCAAAACATGTTGGTGATCTACAATATACAATTACACATAAATCCTCTTATTCACCATTTTACACGAGTCACAAGAGTGCACGGTGGCCTGAAAGTCGCTTTACCCATTCAATTCCTCACACTTCCCCCGCCCTCCCCTGCCGTGGAGAATGATGGAATGCATACAGATACAATGACTGATTAATTAGTGCATTGCACAATAAAACCTGCAACTGTATATTAAAATAATTGACGAGCGAACGCTTTACTCAGGAGGGGTAAAGGGACTTTCAGGCCACCCTGTACAGAGTGACTCTTCAGAATGCAAACATTTAACTCCTCTTTTTCTTATGTTGATAACTTTATTTACACACATTTCTTTTGTCTTTCATTTCCTACTCTCCATATATACGTTGGCCTAGTGGCCCTCCGAACCTCCAACCACGAGGTTTGATGAATTTTCTTATTGCCAAGACTAAACTCACAATTTATAAGATGAGAAAGCCACACAAAAAATTATATATATATATATATATATATATATATATATATATATATATATATATATATATATATATTTGACACCTCCCACACTCATCGAGCTGAAGAAGCTGCTTAAAGCAACCCAAGTAGGCCTACACAAGGTAAGTGCTTTGCTGTTTTGAACCCTTCCCAGAGTTCCTCCACAAGGTGACAGCTGATTGGCTATTCCCTCCATTCACAGGTGAGAGATGTGGATGGATCATTCTTTATTTATATATTGACTGCTTTTGACATTTGCACGTGGTACATGCTTGAGAGCCTCATTGGTATGCATTGCTGTCTGCGCTATCGCTGATGATTCGCCAATAAGCGATGAAACCGGTCTGGTAGCTGAGAGGGTGTGTAGCATTGGGATTCTCATGTGTGTACTGTGTGTGAACGTCTTCATAGTTGTGGAGGAACTCTGGGAAGTGTTCGAAACAGCAAAGCGCTTACCTTGTGTGGGCTTTCTTGGGTTGCTTTTTGCAGCTTCTTCGGCTGGAGGAGTGTGGGAGGGGTCAATGATTTATATAATCCCCGCCACCTGGGTTTAGTTGATTTGGTGAGATCTGATTGGCTTTTCTCTCCATTCACAGGTGAGATGTGGGTGGTTCATTATCCATATATATATATATATATATATATATATATATATATATATATATATATATATATATATGTATATATATATATATATATATATATATATATATATATATATATATATATATATATATACATATACATTAAAATTCTCTTATCACTCTCTATCCAGTAAGCTAGAGTTCTTTGAGGAGGTTTGTCATGTCAACAATACCTGTTTTAAAATATCACATGGTCGGTTGGAATTTCCCTTCTAGTTTTAACACATCATTCATTGTGTAATCATTAAGTACATTATATTAGTTGAAATTGCTTTTAACTATTGTTATTACTTTCACCAAGTTAATTCAACAATGGTTTATTCTCTTTTTTTGTACGATTTTTAATAAAAGTTTTCAAGGTGTGTCTGCTCTTTCTCTTTGTCTTTCTATTTCTCCCTCACTTCCTACCCTAAATATTTGCTGTTTTCATACTATGATAATTTTTCATGTAATATTACACATCATTATGCACCAACAATCTTCATCTCTCCCACAATGATGTGTAACAGCTTTGTGTTTGTGCAAGTGAGAGAAGGTACACATCGGTTCGTTTGATCGGTTGGCCAATGGGAACATGTCGACAGTCCAATGTCTGCCCCAGTGCTGTCTACTGTGATTAAATATATGGCATCATTAAGCAAGCAGTTGGGTCATTAAAAAAAATCAAATGATCAATTCCTACTCACTGCCCTAATGCAAGTTTCATAGGGTTGGGTGGAAGATTATCAGAGGATTGCATAAGAGATGTCATGCTGTGGAAGCAGGTCAGCATTTCATTGTAAACATTTCTCTACAACCTGTTTCACCACTCAAAAAGCCTACGAATTACAGAGCCAGGCCAGGGGGTACACACTAGTCTAATCCAGTGATACGAACCCTGGCCAGGCAGGCCACATCACGAGAACTTTAATAACCGGGAACACTCCTGCAGTGACAAGTGTGGATACAAATTAGACAACACAGTCTGCGACACAGTAGGACAGGGTTAGAGTACTTAAAAGATGGAGGGCTAAGACTGCTACCAGCCCACTGGCCCTCCTTTATTGGCCAGATTCGTTGTACAATTTCAACAGTGTTGTTTTTGCCAAAATGCACACCTGACTTTACATTTTAAAACTTTGTTATCAGACTGACAAATGAATTTGAAGCATTGGAGACAAGCAGTGAGCAACACAACAAAAGTGTTTACACAGAGACAAGCGGATAGATATTGACAGACAAGAGCCAGAGAGCTGACAGTTGGTAAAATGAGCCTCACTCCTTTAAACGAGCCTTGTTCATTGCTCCGCCAGGAGCCTCATTCCTGTCAAGAAAAACAAAAGTTGGCTCGCAGTGGAAAGGGTGGGTAGCCTGGCTGGTTTGTGCAGTGCCCAGTTGTATGGCTGTGGATACATGGATTTTAATATCTGGCATCACCAGCAGGCCAATAAGGATAGAGAATGTAACAGACAAATAGTAGTGATGAAGAAAAGCAGTCAGGTAAATAAGAAAAATGAAGAAGAGGAAGTAAAGACTTAAAGGGTGAAGGAGAAAGGGACAAAATGCTTTCAAGAAAAGCACAAGGATATGTGCAAGAGACCATGATGTGCACAGGGAGCCAACAAAAAAATAAAAATCCTTCATCCTTCCTCATGACATTCTCCCTGTAATTTGTGTCACAAAAGGCTGGGCAATTAGGGGCGGCCGTGCATAATGTAAAGGGTTCGTGGAGGGACGGCCAGCCATCAATACGTACAATTACGGCCCCACGCACCGGGCCACAGCCCCATTTGTTTTCGTTAGCGCTCCCTCCGTGCGCAGCGGCGAGAGGCAATTAAGATGCGTCTTACGAACAAATGGAGGTTTTTTTTACCCCGTGTGTCGGATCACCCACAAGCCACCATAGGTCCTCCGTTACAAACGGAGAAATCGGGAGGGGGAATGGGGTGGAGAAGGGAGGTACAAATGGGGGGATGGTGCAGTGCAGGAAAGATTGAGAGAAAAAAAAATGCACAGAAGTTTGGCTCCGTGACACTGGCACCACCACCTCCTCATCCTCGTCCTCCATTGCAAACCATATTGCAATCCCACTGGCACCTCCATTGGTTCTGCCCCCCCCTCCCCCTCATATAACCCCCCCACCATGTACCTCTACCCCTTTGCCTCTCTTGGGTCCTCTCCCAGTGCCAAGCATTCATCACACTGGAGCTAATATCAGTTTTTCCGATTCCCAGCCCTGTGTCTCGAGTAATTTCTGCTTTAATTACAGTGTTCCCCGGAATGCTGATGAAGGCAGCCGGGAGTGTTGGAATTCCAGGTGGAACAACGTGGACAACTACAATAGAGTAGGGATTGGAAAAAAAATAGGTGGTGAAAAAAAAGTTGGGAGAAGAAAAGAATATACTAAGAAGCCAAGAAATCTGGAAAGTGTACAGAAAGGTTTGGGGTTATGTGGCATGGGGGTCATAGGAACAACATGTGTTGTTGGTCATAAGACAATGTTGTCATGGCTCTCAGCAGAGAGATTGGGAAGAGGAGGTGGTATGTTTCAAAAAAAAAAAAAACGAGTCAATATAGACATATCGATTCTCTCGAAGGAGCTTGTGTCCTGGGTTGTGGCATATTTGGATCCATATGGAGTTGTGTGTCTGCCTCTGCCAGCTTGTCGGATTGTATTGAGGTCGAAGGGCAGAAACAGGATGATTCTAAGGACTTCCACTGAAGACGCAGTGAGCGAGAGACACATTTGGCCCAGGTGTTTTTAATCGTGATTATATACTGGATATGTTTATGTATGTATGTATATATAAATATATATATATATATATTGTTTTTTTGTTTAAAAATTTTTTTTTACCCCGTTTTTTACCCTGTATATACATTATATAAATAAAATAAATGAAAAAAATGCAGGTGAGTGACCCGAGACAATGGGAAAGCACGGTGATTTTGTGTGCTGACGGACATCGAAGCCGATACACAGGGAAAATCATAGAACCATTGGAAAGCATCCGGAAATAAAAATATAAATGAAAATAAATAAATGCAGGAGAGCGACCCGAGACATTGGGAAAGCATGGTTCGCAATTGCTTATGGTATTGCTGACAAACCCGAAATGCAGATAGGCGGCTCCGTTTGGTGTTTAACTGATGTTGATCATGTAATCTTTCCCTGTTTGACAGAGTCGGCGGGCCGAGGCCTCTGGGTTCGAGGTGACGCTTTGGTGTAGGACTATGTCCAATGAAGATTGGGGGAGTGCTTGTCACACTCCACATGTTTCGATTTACCCGCGGATCACATCACGTGCCTTCTGGTTGAATGGCTTGCCTTAGCAAGAACAATCGTCTGGGTGGCAGACAGACGGTTGTTCTTTGCGGATTATTCGGTTTTAGTGTATGAGACATAATCCGCGGTGATGCTCACCATAACAGTTAGGTGCGTCTGATAAAACACACACACACACACACACACACACACACACACACACACACACACACACACACACACACACACACACACACACACACACACACACACACACACAGTACTGGATTGGCTCACCATGCCCACCTCTCCACACATCGTTGCAGAGATTGACGTTACAGATTTGCTGTGTTGGCATGATCATAATAAAAACACCAATCATAATAAAAACATTTCTTTACTCCAAATTCATTGGTAATATTGATGATATTATATTTATTTTAAATTTATTTGTGACGAGCAAATACAACCCCGTCACTTCTCCGACGGGTCAATAAAGTGAGGGGTGGGGGGAGTGGGGGGGAGAGAGAGAGAGAGAGAGAGAGAGAGAGAGAGAGAGAGAGAGAGAGAGAGAGAGAGAGAGAGAGAGAGGAGGAGGAGGAGGCAGGTATCGGGTGAGAATGGGAAGGGGAGGCAGAGATGATGACTAGAGGGGAGTTAGGGGGGTGGTGGGGAGAGCTACACCTCACCAAACGTTGATATTCACTGCGGGAGGGAGGAGCGCGTGAGAGAGGGGGAGGGGTGTGTGAGAGAGAGGGAGGGGAGTGTGACACACACACACACACACACAGGCAGGGATAGTAAGAGAGCGACAGATGTGTGGGAGGAGAGTGCTGCATTTTAAGAGGGGGGAGCAAGTTGAGAGAGAAAAGGGTGGGGGAGAGGAGGACAAAAAAAAGACAGGTGAGGAGGTGGGGTTAGCAAAGAGAATGATGACGCTTAATGACTGAACAGGAAAAAAAAAACGTGTCAGAACAGCTGTACACACAACGACACGACAGTTTGTGAAATAATCCGCTGGCACATCTACAAAAACTTTGATATTCCAGTTCCAGTAAATTTGTGGGAAAATGAACCAAAAGCAATCACTAAAAACATGGAAGTACCACTCACATACGACCTAACGATCCCATTGGGTGTCAACATCGAAAACAAAGCATTGTGACCAGGTATCATACTTAGGTCCAAAAAAAGAGAAGGCATTGCTAATTGAGGATTTTAGAAATTCCACTTCAGTTGTTGACCTTTGGCCTGCATTGAGCTTCTGACCTTTTGATCTCAAAAACAACAAGTTTCTTCTGTTTGACAAACTCTATCATGTGGTGAAGTTTCATGAAGATCGGTTTAAAATTGTGACCTGGAGGTGACAAACAGACAAACAGACAGAACTAGAGGGGGAGCACTCGGTAGAGTGCAAAATCTCCGCCGCCAATACTGCTGGGTCACTTAAGTGAACCTGATATACTATTCATTGTAGGTCAAAACGGATCAGACTCTC
>NC_140975.1:71219811-71262311 GCF_056783735.1 Eptatretus burgeri | reverse complement strand
AAATAAGTCAAAATCTGGAGTGAAATACGAAAATTTTAAAAATTAACAATTTTTATACCTTCGTGCATTTATTTAAACAATGGATTAAACCTAATTTTTCCTGCTGTTCAGATGATTATATTCCATCCATCCATTGGGACCGTACTCTGCACAGAGCGTTGGTGCTGCTGAAGCAGTCTCCTTGGATATTGGGTGCAATCCTGGATGGGTCGCCACTCTGACACAGGATACCAGCATGCTGGCACTCATTTTGCCGACCTTGGAAGAATGACAGGCAGAGTCAACCCCACCGGGCGTTAATTCAACAGCCGAGTGGGATTTCAACTCAGGATCCGAGGATCCCAAGCCCGCCACACTAACCAGTAAGCCAACACCAGGCATACATTATTATATTGAGTGAAAAGAAAATTATGGAATGTGCAGAAAGTGTAAATTCATTGAGTGAAACACCATGCTTCATCACCCGCTTTTGCAATCCATGACGGCACAGTCCACAGGGGTCCTTTTTTTTTCTCGACAATTACCTGTGCAGTTTGCTGTTTCCGTTTTTGGCGATTTGCTAACATTACAAAATATTAATATGAATATACTATTATAGTTCCGCCAATATATTAATAGTTGGTTGTTTCTGCAAGCAAAGATTTTTGTTGTTGTTGTTGCAAGTCGAGGCCTTTTTTTTTTTTTTTTGCTTCACACCTGGACCAAGCTGAAGTTTCTTTGTATTTGTGAGTTTCAGAAGGTGGAACGAATCCCTCCCTGGTCTTGTAGTATCCACTGGTGTGTGTGTGTGTGTATATATATATATATATATATATATATGTGTGTGTGTGTGTGTATGTGTGTATGTGTGTATGTGTGTATGTGTGTATGTGTGTATGTGGGTGTGTGTGTGTGTGTGTATGTGTGTATGTGTGTATGTGTGTGTGTGTGTATGTGTGTGTGTGTGTGTGTGTGTGTGTGTGTGTGTTTGTGTGTGTGTGTGTGTGTGTGTGTGTGTGTGTGTGTGTGTGTGTGTGTGTGTGTGTGTGTGTGTGTGTGTGTGTGTGTGTGTGTGTGTGTGTGTGTGTGTGTGTGTGTGTGTTGATTAGTATCTACAAATGCAGGTTTCAGAATGTGGAATGGAGTCCTCCCAGGGTGGGCTCAAAGTATCCATCTTCATCTCAGTAAGGGGTCACGATTCATGGACCAAGATGTGAAATTTTCTGTTCTCAAAGTTTTGTGTCAAGGTCTCTCTTCAAGATCGTTACCGAGCCCAGGATGGCTTCCAACTGTTGTTCGTTTGTAATAATATTCCCAGGGATGGTTTTTAATATCTCTGTGATGTTCTTCCTCATCACTGGAACAACTTTGGAATTCTTCAGCTTCCAGGATCTTTTCACTTCATGCTTGAGATCTTGGTATTTGGTCATTTTCTTGATTTCCGCATCGTTAGTCCAAAATCACCGGCATGAACACCTCAATTTGCAATGCCTTCTTCTCTTTTTTGCACCTAAGTATGATACCTGGTCGCAATGCTTTGTTTTCGATGTTCACACTTGATGGGATCATAAGGCCGTACGTGAGCCTTATGGTAATGTGGTACTTCAATGTTTTCAGTGACTGCTTTTGGTTCATTTTCCCACAAATTTTCTGGCATTGGAACGTCAAAGATTTTGTAGATGTGCCAGCGGATTACTTTACAAAATCTGTGTCGTTGTGTGTACAGCTGTTCTGACACGTTTTCGTTGTTGTTGCTTCGTGTTCGGTCATGATCCACATCCACCTTTTCGTGCTCCTTTTCCACCCTCAGCAATGGTCACATATCATTCTCTTTGCTAATCCCACCTCCACCCCTCACCTGTCTTTTTTTCCCTCCTCTCCCCCACCCTTTTCTCTCACTCTGTCCCCTCCTCACTCCCCCCCTCCTCATAAGAAGCAGCACTCTCCTCCCACATCTCTGTCTCTGTCTCCTCTCCCCCCCCCCAATTTACTGACCCATTAGTGAAGTGACGGGCTGTATTTGCTGGAATGAAATAAACAAACATTGGAGAGAAAATTCCCGAGAGATTTTTTTTTAGTTCATATTTTACAAATCATGTTCACGTACACTCCAATAAGTTTATTTTAAATCTTTAATTTTAAAAATGCCCTTTTGATTGCTGGACATTAACGAAAAGAGTAATTTTGGCTATTGCCGGACAGAAGGATGTAATGCAGATATACACCACCCACAACCCATTTTCCCAGGGACTTTTCCATTTGCGCTGTATTCTTTCAACAGTCATCACAATTAAAATGGTTCATTCTTTGGATGCAATCACAATAAAAAGTTGCAAGTCTTGGGTACTCTTTGATCCCAGTCACAAAAGTAAAAAGCTCCTGTGTGAAGGAGGATGTTGTCGACATGATGAAATCACACGTCTTAAGCACAGTCAGTTCAGGTCAGGTATGGGAGCATGCACCGGAGCACTGCGTCACTGCGTCCACTTTCCTCCAGTATTCCAGGGGCCTCCGTCTGGCCATCCCCCAGGCTTCACACATGGATGCCTGGCCCATCCCCATCTCCTTGAGATTCTGATCAAGCTGCTGCAACCACGAGGCACGTTGTCGGCCCATTGGCCTCCGCCACTCACGAGGCTCCCTCACTGAGAGAATCTGGTGAGCAGGATCAGCATCAGGAAAACGAGTCACATGTCCCTACAGCCGCAGCTGATGCTCACGGACTATGCAGGTAACAAACCTCATTTGAGTCGCTTTCAACAACCGCTCGTTGGCACAAAGTCCGACCAACGATAGCAAAGGTTTCTCCGAAGAGACCTGGTACCAAAGGGATTAAGTCTCCATCTCAGATACCTGGTCAGAGTCCAAGTCTCATACCCAGAGAGCAAGAGTGGAAGCACCAAGGACCTACAGACTCGGACTTGTCGTCCCACAGAGGTACCGGCAGTGCCACACCCCATGATCCAGTGAATCCATGACTCCCCAGGCCTGACCCAGACATCGATTGAACTCTGGCTCACAGCCAGCAGAGACATGAATATCATTGGCAAGGTAAGTGAATCTCTCCGTGACATCAACATCCTCACCATAAACAGGAACAGACAAGTTGGAAGCATCCAAAATGTCAATGAAAGCGTGGATCTCAGTTTTGACTCAGGAAACCCGTAATCCCAAAGGCTCCGACTCCTCATTCAGCACCTCGAGGGCCCCCAAAAGGATATCTAGGGTCTCCAAAAAGATGACTGCATCATCTGTGAAATCAAGGTCAGAGTTATTAACATTCCCAAACGATGCACCGCAGCTTGATCTCTTCAACATCCTCCCCAGAATCCAGTCCATACAAGTGCTGAAAAGTGTGGGGGTCAGTACACATCCCTGACAAACTCCAGTAACAATTGGAAATAAGTTTGAGATGGAATCACCACATCTCACAGCATTCTCAGTACCAGAGTATAGTTCAGACATCAGATTGATCAGTTTTGGTGGCACCCCACGAAGACCAAAAATCCTCCAGAGGGCATCCCGAGTAACTGAATCGAACGCTTTGCAGAGATCAACATAGGATGCAAGCAGCACTGGTGAAACTCTCGTCTGCGTTCGGTGAGGACATGAAGAGCAAGGATACGGTCAATCGTTGACTTCTTTGGTGTAAAGCCAACCTGCTCTGGGCACTGGTGGTCAAGCAGAAGGTGGCGAACCCTATAAAGAATTATCAAAGCAACGACCTTGCCCGGCACTAACAGCAGCGTCGCCCCTCGGTCGTTGTTGCAATCCTGGCGATCACCCTTCCCTTTCCAGAGAGGGACAAAAAGACCCTTCTTCCAGTCAGTTGGGATGATGCCTTTGTTCTAGGCAGAGCACAGAACTGCAGGCAACAATATGAGTGCAGCATTTCCTCAAGCCTTGAGAAGTTCAGCATGGATGCCACAGATCCTATGAGCTTTACCCCATTTCAATCAGTTCACTGCAGCCCTTGTTTTCCACAAATGAAGGTGGATCAAAGTTGATTGGAGGGTCAGCAATTGGGATACTAAGACCCCTCACATCCAACTCAAGAGCTTGTGGATCAGCCTGGTACAGCCGCTCAAAGTAACCAGCCCAGCAGGCCTTCACTTCAGACTCCTCTGTAAAGTGCCCACCAACCTCCACTCTCACTGCAGTACACTGAAGGACAGGTTTGGAGGAACGCAATATGTGAATTCCCTGTAAGCAACATGAGAATCACTTGCCCACAGGTGATGCTCTACCCCCTCACAAGTTCTTCGTACGTACAGTTTTACTCCTCAGCTCCCTGAACAGCTCAGCTCTGCCATTAAGCATGACCCTGCAACTTTGGTCAGTGATATCCAGTATCCCTTGCAAGACAAATTTCTTCTTCACTCTACGGTGATTTCCAAGACATCCAACGGCAAAGTCGAGGACGGTGGTCTTGAAGGCACTCCACAACTCCTCAGGATTCCCCAAAGCATCCAGACCCCCCCAAATCTCCAAGCTGTTCGGGTTGGAACTGCTGGCGTTGGAATCCCACGTCCAGCGACGAGCCTGTGGGCGCTGAAACCATGAACCAGCCACCTAAGTCCATGACTTCTTGCAAAGTCAAGGAACTTAGTGCTATTCTGGTTCACAATTCCAGGCCCATGGAGACCAACACATGTCTCATAACCATTCCTATCAGTTCCAGTCGATGCATTGAAATCCCCCAAGACGAGAAGAGTGTCTTGCATTTTTATTCATAGTAAAAGTAATGTATTTTTTCAAATAATCAATCACATTGCATTTGTTATTTTATGGTCTGCCAGGATAGCTTAGCCTCTCAAAGGATTGCACATTCGACTCGAGCTACCTTTCTAGGGTAGGAATCCCAACCCAGCAAAAAACTACCACCCTGGTGTTCGGAATGCAAGGCGAGGCATCAATCGGAGGAATGGTAAAAACGGAGGATGGGATGCGTTGTGTTTGGAACTCCCATTTCTTAAATTAATAAAAGAATGAGGGAACAGAATGAAAGAGCTGATTAACATCATCACAGACTTGCATGGGAAGCAGAAAAAAAGAATGAGGCAGGAGAATGAGACGGTTGATGAACTTCAACAGAAACGTGTACAGGATGCAGCAAGAAAAAGAATGAGGTGGGAGAATGAGATGGCCGATCAACTTCAACCTCGACTTGCACAGGATGCCGAGCGACAAAGACTTTGGAGGGTAATGCATGCTCAGCAAACATATACACAACAGCATCCGTAATGAATCCGGACGAAGTACCTGATAATATTGTCCAAGAGCATAATTGCAGTCCTTTGACCTCACTATGTGTGTACTGTTCTGTAAAACATTTTACAAATGAATCAACAGGGAAAGGGGATGTATTTCCTCTTTGTTGCTCCAAGAGGAAAGTCCAATTACCTCCACTATTTTGCGTACCTGCCTGACTGCAACAACTTTATCAAGGTAATGATGGAAAATACCGTAACTTCCGAGACAATATCCGAGGTTGCAATTCGGCTTTGCTCCAAACACGGCCATTTCGGATATCTGGGATTTACAATCAAACTATTTCACATGTGCATGGACATGCGTTCACATGTGATGTATTTACATCTGATGTGAAGTGAATAAAAAAAAAATTGTGAACACAGTTGAGGCTCATGGAAGAGCGAGTCGGTAATGGTATGCTGAACGGGCCAGGACAGAACAGGAAAAAAAGAACAGTTGAGAGAGAGGGAAACAACAACACAGATGAGGGCCAAGATAGAAGCAGACTTGGGTAAACGATGGGTTTGGGGAGGGAATGGAAGACTCTCCGTGTAACATCCAACTGAAGATGTCCAAATGTCAAACACATCTTTGTCCGTGGGTTTCCCACAGGTGCCCCACGTGTGTGTGTGTGTGTGTGTGTGTGTGTGTGTGTGTGTGTGTGTGTGTGTGTGTGTGTGTGTGTGTGTGTGTGTGTGTGTGTGTGTGTGTATGTGTGTGTGTGTGTGTGTGTGTGTGTGTGTGTGTGTGTGTGTGTGTGTGTGGACATATATATGTATATTTATATTCCCCGCCCGTTCAGGGTGGGGCTTAAAAATCAAATTGCCGCCATTGTTTTTGCTCCGTGGCGGTTCTCAGTCGGTGCTGTGGTTAAGCGATTGGGTGTACGTGTGGATATTTGGAGAGATCAGTGTTTCCTGAGAAGAATAACGTCAGTAGAGTGTTTATGGGGTCTGAAGGTTCCGATTCTATTAATCTTAAAAAAAATTTCCCATGCTTTGAGGCCTCACAAAACTACACCCTTTTGGGCTATCCCACACGATTTATTCTTACATCTTTTTTGTTAATTAATTCTTGACCATCACAGACATAGTTCAGACTCGACTGAAACAAATCCCGAGAAAAATTGGACAAATTTATAGGTTTTTCGACAAATGCATTTTAAATAACTAAACAGATGTGTTTCTTTTGGTCGTGTCCCCTTGGGGTTGTTCGTAAGGTCCATTGCATGAACGCCTATTCGATGTGTGTTTGCATTTTTGAGGTCCCTCAAGGTGTTCTGAATGAAATTGTGAGAAATCTGGGGATAGGTGAAGGTTTTTTTTTTTAATATGGGGTAAAATGAACAGGTCCATGCTGCTGTTTTGTGAGATGCATCTGTAAATTAATTTTTTTTATTTGCCGTTCATCTATATTTGAAAGCTCTTCTCACTTGTGGAGAGAGGGATTCGGACCTGTCCTTTTGGGTTTTTGCTGTCTGTATTTTCCCCGGATTTCTTTTCATTTCATGTGGAACACCTCAAGAGACCTCAAAACACTGCAAGGAACTTCAAGCAATGCAATGCATGCATACTATATAGGACCCCTTTGAAAGGTCTTCCACGCCACTGGGAAAAGGAGGGGTGGTGGGAAGAGGAGAGAAGGGATATGAGAGGAGTGAGAGGAGAGAGCGGGAGACAACATTGTGGGGTGGGGGTGGGAGGTAGTTACATCATTGCTACTTTGAAAGCTTTTGAAATACAATGTAGAACCCCTTTGAAAGTGGAGGAAGGGGGAGTTAGAGGGGTAGGAATTGGAGGGGAGGGGGAGAGTGGGGGGAGGGAGGGAGGCAGAGGGTGAAAGAGATAGATGAGTGTAGAGGGGTGAGTGGGAGGGGGGAGAGGGAAAGGAGAGAGTGGGTGCAGAGGAGGAGGGGTAGAGGGAAGAGTGTGGTTAAGGGGAGAGAGAGGGAGAGGGGGACAGCTAGGCCTTGAAGTCACATATTACATTGTGTGGAATTTACATGGGTCACAGCTAGTAAACTTGTATTTTCTGTCTATCTGTCTGTCCATCGATGGAATCGGCCCCACCGGTAGCAACCCCATCATAATGCATACCTTTGGAATACTCTTTGCAAATGGAGATGCAAGAAAACATTTTCAAACCTCTAGGGGAGGGGGTTTAGGGTGGGGGGAAGACCCCAATTCTCTGGATGTGAATGTATATTGTATAGCACCACCCAGTGGTAGGCAGTATTACAAATCATCTTCTTATATCTAATCTCTAAATTCCTTCCACACAAAGTGCGGGTGCTCGTCAGAAATAAAAATAAGTTAAAAAAAATATTTATAGTACCATGTGGTAAGGGCTGACAGGATGGCCTAGGCCCGAGAGGAATGCACACTCACCTCGAAGCTCTCTCGCCTGGGTTTGAATCCCAACCCAGCTTTAAACTGTCACCCCAATGGTTTACTGGCAGGGCGAATCATCAATGTGTATGCCGTCCCTCGGGCGTATGTTAAACTGGGCGTTCCGTCTGCCGGTATTAGTTATTTAGTTGTCTTTCACACGAGTTGGTGCCCTTGGAATCGACAAAAGAAGAGAAAGCTTTGGGGCTTGATAAACATCCAAGGATATTGAAGGAGATGGCAGAGCAAATCGGCATGATGTTAACATAAATAATGTTATGCTTATCAGCTTTTCCAAAATGAGTGTGTCATTGATGCATTATAGGCCTACCCTTGCTCATACAACTTGAGACCCGTTCTTCACAAAAACCACCACATGACTGATCCACCCACACTTCAACTAGTTGCAGGCATCCAAAGTTTTTCATGTCTTCACATCTTCCAGGGAGTAAATACTTTTTGTAAACACAAGGTAATTGACTAAATCTGGATACAAAATGGTTGGAAAGTTCGTCTCGCTTCTGGACGTTGCTGTATTCGGCAATTCATACGGGTCTGTGTTGCCGATAACGACTATAGAAATATAACATCGCACCCAAGTCAAAATGTTCAACGTATTGACATACCCTCTCTTCAGGACAAGCTTGAGAACAGGAAATCACGGAGCTGGTGAGGACAAGCCAGAGAATGGGATTCCATGGAGCTGGTATGGACTCAAGAAGTGCTTGGAAGAGTCAGTGCAGCCAAAACTCCATCATGCATCAGACGAGGTTTTGCATGCCAAGAGTCCAACACGTCTTTCTTATTTCTTACAAGTCTTTCTCGTGATTAAACCTGAGCAAGGCATGAGACAGGAGCACCAGCCCACAGGGGAGAGCAGTGCTCCATCAAGCTGCGGATGAAGGCCTTGCATGTGGATAGGAGTTCAGGTGTGTCAAAGAAGGACATTGTATGATGGAGGATGCCCAGTCGACAGCTGGCTTTGGAGGCAAGCTTTGAAATGTGGTTTGCTCAAGATAGATCATGGGTGATAGTGAGACCCAGTAGTTTTAATGACAACTCCCTCAAGAGGATTGCTCAGAGAGTAGATGGGAGGTGGAGGTGGTTGTCAGATGATGTTTCAGCATCTTTGGATTTTATCAATTTCTGAAGAGAGGGAAGAGACCACAGCCTGCCTGTGTGAAGAATGAGGGATGTCACAGCAGAGGATAGAGTCATCAGCCAATAGATAAAGATGAGTTTCCAGAGACTTAGAGAGATAATTTATAAGGATCAAGAATAGGATTGGGCCAAGAACATTGGCATTGGGGAACTCCAGCCTTGACAAAGAAAGGAGATGAAAGGATTTCATTCAGAGCCACATGTTGGCTATGAGAGTAGAGGAAGTCAGTAAACCATGTGTGGAGTTGGCCCTGATCTTATGTCTGACATTGAGGGCCTCCATCTATTGTTGAGAGTAGAAGCAGCATGCACAAGGTGGAGTGACCTGTTCTGAAACCAAATTGGGTGATCTAACATGAGGTTGTTGGAGAAAAGGGAAGGATTTCATATCAACTGTGATGATGGATTCCATGACCTTGCTGATGATTGGAAGTAAGCTGAGAGGTCTGTAGTTAAGGGCATCAGACTTTGCACTTTCTTTATATCATGTCGTGATGTTGGCAGATTTCCAAGCAGATGGAAGATCACCTTGCGCAAATGACAGGGTGAAAAGGGCAGAGAGAGGATGGGAAAAAGCAGCAGAGCAGTATTTTACGATATGTGAGCTGATACCATCCAGTCCAGTTGTTGAGTCAGAGTCGAGGGTTGAAAAAACCTTTCACACCTTTTCAGGTGCAAAACACACAGAGTCCAGAAGCAGTTGAGTAAGATAGGGGGGAAGGATTGGTTCCAAGAGTGAGGGATTGGGGATACAAGATTTGGAAGGAAAAACAGAAGAGGCATTCGGCCTTTTCACGAGCAGAGTTGACTGTGCTGAAACTTGAAGAGAGGGACTGGATGAAGGGGAGCATACTCCAGACACAGACTTAACAAGGCATCACCAGGTTTTAGAGGAGGGAGACAAGTTTGAAAGTTCATTCTTAAGGTTGGACAGATGATGTTTTCTGGCTCTTCTGAGAGTGGACACAAACTTGTTGCGGACTTTTTGGAATGCACTGACATTGCCTGTCAGATTTTTTAATTCCAAATAAGACTCGTACATCTTGAAATCCCAAATGCGATGCGTATCGTTTTAAATTCCAAATCAGACTTGCATCTTCATAAAATCCCAAATTGTACTCATATCTTTTATTCATTCAGGCTCATATCCAAATAAGACCTGTAAAGAAGGCTCATATATATTCTGTAATTCCAAATGAGGCTTGCATATTGTTACGTTTGAGGGGGGGGGGGGTATGCATCCAAAGGGTAATTAGGATGTTTAATTAGGTATGCCATGCTGTTCGAGTGTACCAGGATCTCGATGTAATAAGTAGCAATTTCGTGGTGATAAGTTGTCTAGTAAATGTCCATTTCTTCAAGGGGGAAATGATAATTGTCACGTAATTAGATAGGGACACGGGATAGGGTAAGTGTGTATGCGTAAACCCCTTTTAGTAGTCCCTGGAGGCCTGCCGTGACGTCACAGGACAGTGCTGCGGATGGCTCCGCCCCGTGATCACGATTGGCGGAAGGCGACGGCGCAGGGCCAATAAAACGGCTCGATTGGAAGTAACGAGGACGGGAGGATAAAAAGGTTCTGTTCGGGGTCGAAAAAGAAGAGGAAGAAGATCGGTACCGAAAAACTGTTCTGGTGGAGGTTGTTGTGCTGGGAGCGTGCTTTTTGTTGGGCTGTTTTCGATCCTTGTTTCATCGTGTCTTGGAGCCTTGCTGAGCCTCGTGCCTCACCTTGGTTGGCTCTGGGGTTCTGCTGGCTCGGACTAAGGGGTCGAACGGCGGGCGGACCTGCCTCCCTCTCCTGCTCGCAATTTGGCGCCAGAACTGGTTCCCTGGCGGCTGTGAGCGGACTTGGGCCAAGACCAGGAGGTCGACAGCACCACGGTTTCTCCTGCCCCCCTGACGAGAGCAAGGCCAGCTCGTCCAACGCCAATCCAGGGACTGTTGCGTCCACACCACGGTCCAGCCTGACCACCAGGAATAGCTACGTTGTGTGTGTGTGTGTGTGTGTGTGTGTGTGTGTGTGTGTGTGTGTGTGTGTGTGTGTGTGTGTGTGTGTGTGTGTGTGTGTGTGTGTGTGTGTGTGTGTGTGTGTGTGTACATGGCGCCTTAGAGGGTTTGAGATTGGTATATCCATTGGAATTGTCTGCGTTTTCCCCACGCCCGATCCCACACCATCCCGTCGAATCGCCCCGGATCCCTCTTCTTGCCGAGTCTTGTTATTTCTGGTTGGAGGAATAAACGGTATCAACTCAGTGAAAAGCGACTCGTGCCACCTTCCTCGTCCCGTTTGCAGTAGAGCGATGAGAACCGCCATCTTTGGGTTATAAATAAATAAACCGCCTCCATCGTTTCGGCTCATTCTACGTTCGCGGGACTGTTCAAGTCCCGTGGACGTCACAATATGTTAAAAATTCCAAACTAATCTCGTATGTCTTTTTAAGACCCCAATTGAGGATCTTGTCTTCGATCTTTTTTTTAATCTCATCTCAGGGCCATATCCTTTTAAAACCCAAATCAGGATTGTGTCTTCTTGTTAAATCCCAAGTAAGATCTATCTTTTTTAAATACCAAATCAGGTTAATATCTTTTTTATGACCCAAAATCAAGCTCTTTTTTTTTTTTAGATCCTCGTGGAGAATCTCGAAGTCTTCCTCACATTGTTGTTCTTCATCTTCTTCTTGTGGACTTTTTTGTTTCACAGCCTACAGTTTTCATCGAATCTTCCTGAAACTTGGCATATATATGTAAAAATATCCTGTGCAGACAGGAACCACCTCCGATTTTGAAAATTCCTCCTAGAAAAAAAATTATGACGTCAAAATATCTCCGCCAATGGAAATCGTCTAAAAAAAATATCTCCGAAACTAGGCAAGCTTTGTGAATTCTGTTTGCGGGAATCGAACAGGGCATGAGCAGAGATGAATTACCGCACATATGATACATCACTATGACGTCATATCAATTTTTATGACTTCATTCCTATTTTTTGACATTTTTTGTTTCACAACCCAGAGTTTTCATCGGATCTTCGTGAAACTTGCCATGTATATGCAGAAAGCCCACGCACAGGCAGTAACCATCTCCCATTTTGGAAATCCTTCCTAGAAAAAAGTTGACATAATATCGCCGCTAATGGAAATCGCCTACACCATTATCTCCGAAACTAGGTAAGCTGTTTGAATTTTGTTTGTGGGAATCAAGCTGGGCATTAGCACAGATAATTTATCGCAAACCTGATACATCACAATGACGTCATATTCGTTTTTATGACGTCATCATTAAGAGGACGAGGATCTTCGCCCATTTGAGCTTGTTTCATCCCAAATTACTCCTATCTTTATCAATCATGCATTTTTAGATCCCAAATGAAGCTTTATCTTCTCAGATCCCACATGAACCTTTAGTGAGAGGGAAGTGAGTCAGGTACGGGAGAGGAGTCGAGTGTTAAGGGTGAAAAGGGAGGAGGGGGTGGCGAAAGAGGTGTGTGTGTTGTGTGTGTGCTGTGTGTGTGTGGTGTGTGTGTGGTGTGTGTGTGGTGTGTGTGTGGTGTGTGTGTGGTGTGTGTGTGGTGTGTGTGTGGTGTGTGTGTGGTGTGTGTGTGGTGTGTGTGGTGTGTGTGTGTGGTGTGTGTGTGGTGTGTGTGTGGTGTGTGTGTGGTGTGTGTGGTGTGTGTGTGTGTGTGTGGGGTGGTGTGTGTGTGTGTGGTGTGTGTGGTGTGTGTGGTGTGTGTGGTGTGTGTGGTGTGTGTGGTGTGTGTGGTGTGTGTGGTGTGTGTGGTGTGTGTGTACACATACACAGGATGGTAACAGCAGGCTCGTGGAAGTAGGTTCAGCAGGTCAACCCGGGCAGCACTGCTGATTGATTGATGACCTGAACATCCCAAACCAATCTAGATAGTACTGGCAGCAGTTCACAAGCGAGGCCTGGCTAGGTAGTTTGAATGTGGGATCCATGGAGGGGATGGGAGTCAAGGTGTTGGAGATGATGCAGAGAAGGAGATTGAAAGTGTTGTGTGTGCAGGAGACCAGATGGAAAGTAGACAGGGTGAGGAGGTTGGTAAGAGGGTACAAGCTGTTGCATGTGGGTGACGAAGGAAGGAGTAATGGCAATGGGAATAATTGTATCGGAAGAGATCAGAAAGCAGGTGGTCAGAGTGGAAAGATGGGAGAGACAGATAGTTATGACATGTTTCATGTTATTGAGGCAAATGGTGTGTGTTATGTCGGTATATGGGACACAAACGGGAAGGACTGGAGTGGAGAAGCAGGAATGCAGGGACGCACTGAAGAGGATGATGGGAATGGTTGAGCTGGACGGTAATGCTGTGCAATGCGGTGAACTTAAACATGCAAGTGGAAGTAGTGGAGCCGGGTGAAGAGGAAAGATTTTGGTAAATTTTGTTGGGAACGATGAATGGAGAGGGGATGGGATGGCCATTGCTGGTTCATTCTTTCAAAGGCAGGAAAGCCAGAAGATTACCGATAGGAGTGGACAGCATGGAATAGAACTGGATTTGGTGGTGGTATGGAAGCAACAGTTGTGGAAGGTTAAGGATTGTAAGGCTGTGACGGGAGCATGGTACCACCTAGCCTATGGTGTTCGTGGTACAGATGAAGTAAAGGAGGAAGGTTAAGAGCAGGGGTGGGAAGATTATGAGGTGGGGTAAGTGCAGGGGGCAACGTTGTCGTAGAGTACAAGGAGAGGTTGAGGGCTAGACATGAGCAACTTGGCGAAAAAGCAGAAGGTTTGGAGGAGAGAAAAGAGTACAGGGAGGCAATTAGGGGAACTGTGAACGTTTTGTGTGGAAGGACGACAGGAAAGGGTGCATAGACGAGGGATAGAAACCAGGTATGGTGGACGGAGAAAGTAGTGAAGGCAGTTTGGGAAAAGGAGGTTTGCAAGAGGATCGAGAATATCATGGATAAGGGAAGGCAACCGGATGCAGGGTTGCTGCACCTGTATGGGCAGAAGAAAGCAGCAAGGAGAGCTGTGGATTAGTCGAGGAATGATGTGGGACAGCATGAAAGTGTATAAGAAGTTGGAAGAGGATGGTGGGAAAAAGATGATCTATAAATTGGTTCCTGACAAGTACGAGGATGGTAAGGACATTGGGGGGGGGCGGTGATTAAGGATGGTGGTGGGAGGCTAGTGACAGAGGGGGCAGTCATGAAAGTGTGGGAAGGATATTTCAAAAAGCTGTTGAATCGGGAAGGAAGCAACAGCAAGCTGAAGCTACTGTGTTATATAAAGCAGAAAGTGGAGTTGGTGGAGATCACGGAGGAGGAGGTGTGGACAGCATTGAGGAGGATGAAGTTGGGAATAGCACCAGGCATTGATGTGGTTTGTACAGAGATGATAATTGCAGCGGGAGAAGTCAGAGTCAGTTGGACGAAAAGGCTGTTGAATGTCTGCATGAGAGAGGGATCAATTCCACAGAATTGGAGGACAAGGTTAATTGTGCCAAGAAGGGGAAGAAGGGGAAGGTCAATGTTCAAGATCTGGGGGAGTATAGGGACATTATACTCCTAAGTCATGTCATGAATGTGCTGCAGAGGATTCTGGATGTGAGGATAAGGAAGAGTGTGGAGATGGAGATTGGAGAAGAGCAGCAGTGGTTTAGAAAGGGTAGCGGGAAGGTGGATGGGATGTTCAAACTGAGACAGCTGATGGAGAAGAAGTTGGAGGTGCAAAGTGAAATGGCATTGGGGTTTGCGGACCTGAAGAAGGCCTATGACACTGTGCTGAGGGAGATACTGTAGTGATGATGACACTGAGATGGATGGGAATGCCAGAAGCAGGAGTAGGATGGTGGAAGGGATGTACAAAAGAACGAAGGGAAGAGTTTTGTTTGGTCCTTGGACATCTGAGGAGTTCAGTATGAGCATCGGTTTGAGACAGGGAAGCACTCGCAGCCGACTCATGTTTATCATGGTGATGGAGCTGGTAAGCAGGAAGGTCAACATGAGGGGTATTGTGTGGAGGATGTTTTCTGCGGATGATCTGGCTGTTGTGGTGGAGAGTAGGTGGGAGTACTGGGAGAATGGAAGGAGGCATTGGGAAGCATGAGCTGAAGATAAGTCAGGAGAAGACTGAGGTGATGTGGGTCATGCAGCAAGGAAAATAAATGAATATCACGTTGGAGCAGAAGTAGATGAGAGACAGGGAAATAGGTTTGAGTATCTGGGGGGAACAGCGATCGGGGATGGTAAGTCGGAGGCAGAAGTGCAGAGGAGGATTCAGGTGGGTGTGAATATGTGGGGGGTGGAGGGATTAATGGCAGACAAAGATATCAAGAAAATTGAAAGGGAAGGTTCTGATGTCATGTGTAATGCCGGCCTAACTTTATTGTCTGTAGATGGTGGCACTGACAGAGACAACAACAGAGGCTGCAGGTTTGCAAGAACAACTAAGGATTGTGGTAGTGAAGAGGTTGGATAGGAGGATGGATGAACTAAGGGAGGAGATTGGTGTGTAGATGAGCTTGACGGAGAGATTGATGGAATGCCGGCTGAGATGGGCTGAACACTTGGTGCGGATGGGGGAAGAGAGAATGGCAAAGGGAGCAGATAGGTTGATGGAGCAAAATGAAGCTTGCATCTTTTTAGATCCCATATGAAGCTTGCATCTTTTTAGATCCCAAATTAAGCTTTATCATTTATACCACAAATGAAGCTTTTCCTTTTTAGATCCCATATGAAGCTTGCATCTTTTTATATCCCAAATTAAGCTTTAACTTTTTAGATCCCAAATGAAGCTTTATCTTTTTCGACCCCAAATGAAGGTTTATCTTTTTAGATCCAAAAATGAAGCTTTACCCTTTTTAGACCCCAAATGAAGCTTTACCTTTTTAGACCCCAAATGCAGCTTTACCTTTTTAGACCCCAAATGATGCTTTATCTTTTTAGATCCTAAATGAAGGTTTATCTTTTTAGACCCCAAATGAAGGTTTATCTATTTAGATCCCAAATGAAGCTTGATCATTTTAGACCCCAAATGAAACTTTATCTTTTTCGAACCCAAATGAGGCTTTATCTTTTTTGAATCCAAATGAAGCTTTATCTTTTTAGTCCCCAAATGAAGCTTTATCTTTTTAGACCCCAAATGAAGCTTTCCCTTTTTCGACCCCAAATGAAACTTTACCTTTTTAGACCCCAAATGAGGCTTTATCTTTTTCAAATCCAAATGAAGCGTTATCTTTTTAGGCCCCAAATGAAGCTTTACCTTTTTAGACCCCAAATGAAGCTTTATCTTTTTAGACCCCAAATGAAGCTTTATCTTTTTGGATCCCAAATGAAGCTTTATCTTTTTGGATCCCATGTGAAGCTTTATCTTTTTAGACACCAAGTGAAGCTTTATAATTTTATACCACAAATGATTCTTTATCCTTTTATACCACAAATTATTCTTTATCATTTTATACCACAAATGATTCTTTATCATTTTAAATTCCATTTGAAGCTTTATCTTTTTAGACCCAAAATGAAGCTTTATCATTTTGATCCTAAATTTAGCTTCATCATTTTGATCCCAAATGAAGCTTCATCATTTTGACCCCAAATGAAGCTTCATCATTTTGACCCCAAATGAAGCTTCATCATTTTGCCCCCAAATTAAGCTTTGTCTTTTTAAATCCAAAATTAAGCTTTATCTTTTTGGGGTCCAAAAACAAGTGATATAATTTAGAACAAAAGTGAGGCTTGCATCTTTTTATAACCCAAAGATGATGTGAATTGTGTCCAAAATCTCCTCATGAGATTCTCAAATCCATTTTGTCTCTGGCAAATTGTTAATGCAGTACATGAGCACCTTCTCAGACTCCTATTCATTTTCTCTCTTTTTCTTTTTAAAGCTATGGAGTCACCCAATGATTTCAGTCAGCCCAGCCCCAGGTATTAATAAAAATTCTGCCCTTTGAGACAGTTCGCCAAAACAATGGAGCTCACATCTTCCTGCCCGCTTATGAAAGAGGCATGGGGAGCAAGAGTATGGTTGGGGGAAGGGTGGGCAGGCCAGATCTCCACTCCTTTCCTCTCCCCTTCTTTCCACTCCCTCCCGAACTCTCCCCAGGGGGTCCTGCAAAGCTCCATTTCCTCGGCGCGCAGGCGCCGTGGCCGGGCGCAGGGCCCACGGGAGCTGGAAGGAGATGGGGGAGCGAAGGTTGGCCGGTGGGCAGAGAGCCATGGAAAAATATTCTGGAGTCAAAAGCGTTTCCTATAAAGGCCCTGGAAGCCCCCACCTTATTCCCCAACCCCTGCTGATCCTCAGCATCCCAGGAGGCCGACAGAGCCAACATGTGGTGCTAGCAGCCACAGGCAGTCGGTTTGGTTTTGAGGGAAGGATTCAAAAATCAGAGATGGGTCTTTGAGGGTGGAAAAGAGGGGGGAAAAGGGTAGTGGTGGGTGGAGGCTTGAATTTGATGGGAATAAAGATTCTGTTTGGGTTTGGGGGGGTGTTAAGAGACTGATGCCAGAGGCCCGTGCAACATCTACCATGGGAGGGTATCTGGCATGAAAACTCAGGTCTTTGTCTCAATCCTGCTTTTCCTAAACTAACAGACCACATCCAACACTGTGCACCCAAAATTGCTACACTAAGAACATTTAATTATATCAAATCCATACAACCTTCAGCTGTGAAACACACACACACACACACACACACACACACACACACACACACACACACACACACACACACACACACACACACACACACACACACACACACACACACACACACACACACACACACAGGCAAAACTGAGGGCAGCCCCACTTGCCTGAAGAACCCCCCCCCCACCCCTCATCCCCAGGGAGCCCCCCAGGACCCCAGGACTAAAGGAATTTTCCACAGCACAAGTCCGGCTATGAAGAGATAACTGGCAGTAGTGAGAGCATCTCAACTCTGCTTCTCTAGGGAGAGACAGCAGAAACTAACACGTTCCCGAAATACCTCTCATTCATCCCTATGTCCCATTCTCAGTTCCATACCTCCCAGTTATTTAACAAAGATTTTCCCAAAGACCATTGGTTATCCTTTAGTTTTCCTTCCAATAAAACTGTCAGAAGAGGCATCAGAGTATTGTGTGATAAATAGATACATACAGACAAGCAAGCAGGCAGACGGACAGACAAGGGCAAAAGGACACAAAAAGGAGTAAAAGAATGCCAAACCACTTTTTACTTCATAAAGAGGAATAGATTTCAAACATGGTGGTGAGGTACATGGCTGATTATACTGGGCACATTTGTAAAGATATGGACAGATGAGACCCAGTGGCTGACAGGTACTAGAACAGAGGTAATGTGATGCAGTGAGGCTACATAGTGGCCTGGGGATAGGAGAAACCCCCTTGAGACTCTGGGGAAAGAAGGGGGGAGTGGTGGGGGTTGAGGAAAGGGTTTCAAGCCTGAACCAGGCATGCAGCAAAACTGCTTGGAAAACCTGGCATCATGAAAAGAGGATTCTGGATCTCTCAACCATAGATACCCATCTCAACCTTTGATAGGCCTAAGCCCTCGGACTGTCAATATTTATGCTCATTCACCAATTATCACAAGCTTCATTAGTTTCCCTTATTAAAGGTGCTAATTTTGTATGGCTTGTTTTATCGATAGCATAAGGCTTATGAAAAGCAGAGCATGAGAGTACAGTACACCAAATGCCAAAAGTATGAGACAGCATGGAAGGATGCAGAGCGATGAATTTACAACCGTTTATTCAATTATCTTTAGGATGTTGGTCCATCAGTGGAAGCAACAACATGTTAGACCATCACAACACCATTCAAAATATTAGGAGATATCAGGTGTAACATTGTGCCATGAAATATTTCAAGGATCTTCTGGCACATTAGTCATTAATTTTGTCCTGCCTGTCCTATTTTCAACTTTGGCATGACTTGTTGCTATCCATTTCCTAAGGACATTACCCCAAATTGGTGTGGGAAGATCCCATGTGACAGAACTGTTTTGAATCTCCTGAAGCCTTTGGTTGGTCTGTTGGTGCTCCCATCTGAACCATGGCTCATGATTTACAGAATCCAGGTTCAAATAGCAGATGGGATCTGAATGATAAAGCTTCATTTGGGTTCTAAAAATATAAAGCTTCATTTGAGATCTCAAAAGAAAAAGCTTCATTTATAATTTAAAGAGAAAAAGCTTCATTTATAATCTAAAGAGAAAAAGCTTCATTTATAAACTAAAAAAATAAAAGAAGCTTTCTTTTCGTCTAAAAATACAAAAATATGTTTATAATCAAAAAGATAAAGCTTCCCATATAATCTAAAAAGATAAAAGCTTTGTTTATAATCTAAAAAGATAAAGCTTCATTTATAATCTAAAAAGATAAAGCTTTGTTTATAATCTAAAAAGATAAAGCTTTGTTTATAATCTAAAAAGATAAAGCTTCGTTCATAATCTAAAAAGATAAAGCTTTGTTTATAATCTAAAAAGATAAAGCTTCGTTCATAATCTAAAAAGATAAAGCTTTGTTTATAATCTAAAGCAAGCTCAAATGAGCGAAGATCCTAATCCTCTTAATGATGACGTCATAAAAATGAATATGACGTCATTGTGATGTATCAGGTTTGTGATATATTATATATCTGTGCTAATGCCCGGCTTGATTCCTGGAAACAAAATTCAAACAGCTTGCCGAGTTTCGGCAATAATGGTTTGGCGATTTCCATTAGCGGCGATATTGTGACGTCAACTTTTTTTTGAGGAAGAATTTCCAAAATCGGAGATAGTTACTGCCTGCGCGTAGGCTTTCTGCATATACATGGTAAGTTTCACGAAGATCCGATGAAAACTCTGGGTTGTGAAACAAAAAATGTCAAAAAAATAGGAATGACGTCATAAAAATTGATATGACATCATAGTGATGTATCATGTGTGGTAATTCATCTCTGCTAATGCCCTGTTCGATTCCCGCAAACAGAATTCAAAAAGCTTGCCTAGTTTCGGAGATAATTTTTTAGGCTATTTCCATGAGCAGAGATATTTTGACGTCATAACTTATTTTCGAGGAGGAATTTTCAAAATCCAAGATGGTTACTGTCTGCGCAGGGTAATTTTAGATCCTCGTTGTGGATCCCTAAGTCTTACTCACGTTGTTGTTCTTGTGGACTTTTTTTGTTTCACAGCCTACAGTTTTCATCAAAACTTTCTGAAACTTGGCATATACAGGGTTCCCCACAGAAAACCAGGAAATTTGAGATTTTGAGATTTATTTTGCCAATATTTCACCACATGTTTTGTTTTGTTTGAAAATGAAGTGTATCTTTGTTTTACACTACATCTCAGTTTGCTTTTGGTTTGTTTGAAAATAAAGTGCATCTTTGTTTTACACTATATCTAAGTTTGCTTTTGTTTTGTTTTAAATGAACTGTACCAAATTTCCTGGTTTTCTGTGGGGCACCCTGTATATGTAAAAACACCCTGCGCAGACAGTAACCATCTCCTATTTTGAAAATTCCTCCTAGAAAAAAAAGTTATGACGTCAAAATATCTCCGCTAATGGAAATCGCCGAAAAAAAATTATCTCTGAAACTCGGCAAGCTTTTTGAATTCTGTTTGCGGGAATCGAACAGGGCATTAGCAGAGATGAATTACCGTACATATGATGCATCACTATGACGTCATATCAATTTTATGATGTCATTCCTATTTTTAGACTTTTTTTGTTTCACAACACAGAGTTTTCATTGGATATTCGTGAAACTTGCCATGTATATGCAGAAAGCCCACGCGCAGGCAGTAACCATCTCCGATTTTGGAAATTCTTCCTCAAAAAAAAAGTTGACGTCATATCGCCGCTAATGGAAATCGCCTATACCATTATCTCCGAGACTAGGCAAGCTGTTTGAATTTTGTTTGCGGGAATCAAGCCGGGCATTAGCACAGATAATTTATTGCAAACCTGATACATCACAATGACGTCATATTCGTTTTTATGACGTCATCATTACGAGGACGAGGATCTTCGTTCATTCGAGCTTGTTACATACATATGCCAAGTTTCAGGAAGTTTCGATGAAAACTGTAGGCTGTGAAACAAAAAAGTCCACAAGAAGAAGATGAAGAACAACAAGGTGAGTAAGACTTAGAGATCCTCCACGAGGATCTAAAAAATTAAGCTTTGTTTATAATCTAAAAAGATAAAGCTTCCAATATTATCTAAAAAGATAAAGCTTCGTATATAATCGAGAAAGATAAAGCTTTGTATATAATATAAAAAGATAAAGCTTCATTTATAATTTAAAGGCAAAAAGCTTCATTCATAACCTTAACAGAAAAAGCTTAATTTGTAATCTAAAAAAACAAAATTACCCCCGTGTGGGGGTGACGATCATCTCTAATGTTTTTTATGATCATAATCGATGAACCGTTGCCAGATATCTCCTAACATGACAGACTAGATAGGTTTTGAAATTGGCGACTTTCACAACTTTCGTGACCTCGTGACCTTGACCCTAACCTCAAATCCGGGAAAAAAATATGTCGTTGGGTATCACTGATCGACCTCGACCCACATTTTGACCCACACCAAATTTCATCAAGATCGGAAGTAAAAAGTTTTCTTTGTACCGGGAGGTGTTTTTGACCATCTTCCAGGTTACGTGGCGGCCAAACGGGACGGAAATTCAAAAATCTGTCCGGTTAGATACAAGATAATATTTTTTACTATCATAATCAATAAACAGTTGCCGAATATCTTGTAGAATGGCAGACTAGATAGGTTTTGAAAATGGAGATTTTTACAACTTACGTGACCTCGTTACCTTGACCCTGACCTTGAACCCGGACAAAAGTTATATCATTGTGCAACACTCATCGACCTCTACCCACATACTAAGTTTCATCAACATTGGAAAAAAAAATTGTTGACGGACAGACGGACATTTGGTCCAGCTTTATTCGGTCATCTCGGTAGGGATGACCTAAAAAAAGAAGCTTTCTTTTAGTCTACAAACACAAAAATAAGTTTATAATCGAAAAGATAAAGCTTCCCATATAATGGAAAAAGATAAAGCTTCCCATATAATCGAAAAAGATAAAGCTTTGTTTATAATCGAAAAATATAAAGCTTCATTTATAATCTAAAAAGATAAAGCTTTGTTTATAATCTAAAAAGATAAAGCTTCGTTTATAATGTAAAAAGATTAAGCTTTGTGAACAAAACACACACACACACACACACACACACAATTTCAGAAAGTATTCACAGCCCTTGATTTTTGTCACATTTTGTTGTGTTACAGCCTGAATTTAATATGGATTGATTTTTTTATTTCAACGATCTATACAAAACACCCAATAATGTCAAATTGAAAACGTGTTTTCAGAAATTTTTACAAATTAATGAGAAATGAAAAGCTGAAATGACTTGTGTCAATAAGTATTCAACCCCCTGAGTCAATAATTTGGAGAAGCATCTTTGGCAACGATTACAGCTTTGAGTCTTCTTGGGTACATCTGTATCAGCTTTACACATCTGGATTTGGGAATGTTCTCCCTTCTTCCTTGCAGATTTGCTCAAGCTCTGTCAAGTTGGCTGGGAAGCGTCAGTGAGCAGCAATCTTCAAGTCTTTTACTAGATTCTCAATGGGATTCAAGTCTGGGCCTTGACTGGACCACTCAAGGACTTTCACGTTCTTGTTCTGAAGCCATTCCACTGCTGCTTTGGCTCTATGATTGGGGTCATTGTCCTGTTGGAATGTCTTTTGCACTCTGAAGCAGGTTCTCATCAAGGATTTGTCTGTATTTGGCTCCATTCGTTGTTCCCTCTATCCTTACAAATCTCCCAGTCTCTGCCACTGAAAAGCATCCCCATAGCATGTTGCTACCATCACCATGCTTCACGGAAGGGATGGTCTTAGATGGGTGATGAGCTGTGCTCAGCTTTCACAAGACATATCGCTTTGCATTCAGGCCAAAGAGTTCAATTTTCATCTCATCAGACCACAGAATCTTTTGCTTCATTCTCTCAGTCTTCCACATTCCATTTTCTCAGGAGTGGCTCCCATGTGGCCACTCTCCCTTAAAGCCAAGATTTGTGAAATGCTGCAAGGATTGTTGTCCTTCTGGCAGGTTCTCCCATCTCAGCCAAGGAACTATGTAGTTCTGTTAGAGTGGTTATTGGGTTATTGGTCGGCCACAGTTGCTCAGTTTGGTTGGACGGCCAGCTCGAAGAAGAGTCTGGGTAGTTCCATATTCTTTCCATTTCCTAATGATGGAGCTCACTGTGCTCTTGAGAAATTTCAACACTCCAGATATCGTCTTATACCCTTTCCTCGATCTATGCCTCCTCATAATTCTATCTGAGTTCTACGGACAGTTCCTTGGACTTCATGGAAGAGTTTATCCTCTGACGTGCACTGTCAACTGTGGAACCTTATATAGAAAGGTGGGTTTCTTTGTTAATCATGTCCAATTAATTGAATTGGTCACAGGTTGACTCCAATAAAGTTGTAAAGACATCCTGAGGATGATCAAAGGAAATTGGATTCACCTGAGCTCAATTTGGAGTGTCATAGCAAAGGGGTTGAATACTTATTAACGCAAGACATTTCAGCTTTTCATTTATAATAAATTTACAAAAGATTCTAAAAACCTGATTTCACTTTGTCATGATGGGAAATGTTATGTCGTTCAGTGACTCCAAAAAAAAATCTCAATTTAGTCCGTTTCAAATTCAGACTGTAACACAACAAAACATGAAAAGTCAAAGGGTGTGAACACTTTCTGAAGGCACTGTTTTTATACACAAGGTGTGATCAAAAAAGTTCGGTGAATGTTGCCACTACGAATGAATGCATGAACATTGTTGAGGTCAGTGGATGGGGCTTATTTCATCAACCCTCTCATTTACCAGCACACAACAAACACCATTTTACTACTACACTCCAGTGTGCCATGGCATTGCTTTGTATGAGCAGGTGTTTGTGGTTTCTGGCACTTATACAGAAAATGTCGAAGTTTAAGCAACGAGAAAACATGAAATTTTGTTTTAAACTTGGCAAGATGGCTACAGAGCCACACATAATTCTCGTAATGGTCTATGCAGATGAAGCTGTGACAAAGAAGACCGTTTTCAAATGGTTTCAAAGGTTTAGGGAAAGAAATGAGTCGCTGGAAAATGACCAAAGAAGCGGTTGTCCGTCAACAGCATGAACCGATGAAAACATCACTCAAGTCAGCATTGTCATCCATGAAAACCAACATTCAACCATTTGAGAAATCGCAGAAGACACCAGTCTTTCATGAGGTTCCGTTCAGGCCATAATGACAGATGAACATGAGATGTATCAGCGCAAAGTTAGATCCTCACAGATGACAAAAAAGTAAATCATGCCTTCATTTCATCCAACTTGTTTGATCGATGCATTTCGGATCCAGCATTCTTACCCGAGGCGATAATGGGTGATGAGTCATGGGTTTATGAGTATGACCTGGACACGAAAGCACAGAGCTCCCAATGGAAGACAGCTATGTCACAGAGACTGAAAAAGGTGCGTCAGTCGAGATCGCAAGTGAAGGTCATGGTGATTGCGTTCTTCAATATGAAGAAATGGTTCAGGCAGAATTTCTTCCCAAAGGTGCTCCCGTTAATGTGGCTTATCACGTGGAAGTTATGAAACGTTTGTGAGAGGCATAACAGACAGAAAAGACCAAAAAGGTGGAAGAACAGGTGGCTCTTCAATCACAAGGCATCCTGCCACATGTCACTCTCTATCCAACAATTTTTGGCAGCAAAAAAAACATTCCTATCATCCCACATCCACCTTATTCACCTGACTTGGCACGGTGCGACTTCTGGCTGTTCCCCAAATTGAACAAACGATTTGACACGATCAAAGACATCAAATCCAACACGACAGATTTCTGAAGGCAATTAACAAAAAGGACTTCCAGAAATGTTTCTGACAGTTGCAGGAATGGTGAAACAAGTGTGTACTAGGGGAGTTCTTTGAAGGGGATTAATGATCAAGTGTTTAATAAAATGTTTTTATTCTGCAATTAACTAAAATTTTTGATCACCTCATATTATGCCGTATGCAGACAATGTGGGGCTGGAGCAGATGACTGGCAAGTTCAGATGCCGTTTTGATGGGCGGGGGGGGGGGGGGTACTGTGACTGTCTTTGTTGTTCTGTCCCACTCTGGTCTTGTTTTTTGCTGGCATTTCTTGATTATCTGTTAGGTTTTAGTGGTTGAATAGCAGCATTTGTCGGCCTCTTCGGATTTTGTTGCGTCGATCTGCCCAACTTCCACAATGGGACTTCGCGCGGTCCAACAGTGTTTTTGCACAGCTCATCTTGTGACACGATGGATGGCCACTGTTGTCGTCCAGTATCTTGTCCGTGTGTGTGGGCTTGTGGCATACTGTTGAGCCTATTGGCCGTCTGGTTTCCTGGAGAGTAAGATATCAAGGAATGCCAGTGAGCCTTCTTTTTCAACTTCACAAGTGAATTGGAGCTCCTGTGACCTCCGAGTTTCGGGAGCGTGGAAGCTTTTGAGTTGATTGACCTTTATGATCACAAATGTATCATCTACGTACCTTTTGTAGCCAGAACTTGGGGCTGTGCTCATCAATTAGAGTGGAATCCTCAAAGGCTTGCATGACGAGCTCTGCAATGAGGCCTGAGATCGGTGACCCCATTGGTGTTCCCTGTCATTGGTGATGAAGGTCATTGGTCCGTTGAAGGTGAAGTGTGTCGAGTTCATACACAGTCTCACAAGGGATATGATCCATGCAGAACCGAGTGTGCTGTTCTCTGCTAGCTTTGTGTCTTTGTCAATGTAACTATACAACATTTCTGTCGCTATTCGTGTGGGAATTGACGTGAACATTGAGGTAATGTCAAAGGATGCCATTAAATTGTCTTCCTGCAGTGGATGTCCTTGATTCTCCTGAGGAAATCATCCACATTGTGGATTGTGTGAGGTGAGTTGTGGGAAACGTGTTTCAAGCATTGGAATAGGTGCTTGGCTTGGTTGCATCTTGGTCGTCCTGTGAGTGATCCGATTGGTCGTCACAGTGAAACATTTTCTTTGTGGATTTTTGGTAGGCTGTAGAAGTAAGGTCGGAGTGAGTCCATGGGGCACATGGCCCAAAACTTGGCTTCAGTCAGGAGTCTACTTTGATGTAATTTCTGTTGCATTGTTAATACCTGTCTTTCGATGGCTTGTGTGGGGTCTTTTGTGACAACTTGGTATGTCAATTTGTCATCGAGGAGAGCTGCAGCTTTCCTGTTGTAATCACTTTTGTTCAATACCACCGTTGATCAACCATTGTCAGCAGGAACAATGACGATGGAGCTGTCTTGGTGCAAATCTTGAAGTACAAGACATTCATTGTTTGTAAAAAAATGAATGTCGTTTCTGCCCGGCGAGTGCCATTACAAGTTGTGTATGCAGCCATTCTTTACCATCGTCATCTGTTGGGAGGGTGTTCATAGCTGGTTCCAATTTGTCTGCTCCAGCCTCATGGTGTCTGCAATGCCTACAAACCCAACTCCACTCTGAAGACATTGCTACCAAAACTGAAAGATAAAATAGACAGATTTGACAGATGTCAGACTGTTTATGACATCCCCTGTCATGACTGCACCACCCACTACATGGGGCAAACAGGGAAAAGGTTGGCCACCTGACTGACTGAACACCAATGCATGGAAGCCAGACACGACACATCCTCTGCCATCACCACAAACAACGAAAACCTGCACCACACCTTCACGTGGGAACAAGCCACAGTCATGGGGGTGGCCACCTCCAAGGAAAGCCGTGAGGTTAGAGGCATGGTAGTCTGATGACCGCTTGATTAACATGCATGTTGACCTCAACCCAACTTACCAAGCCCGACGTAGACACCTAAGCAAACATGGCAGGCCCATGACAGCAACCACTCCAAGACAGGCTCCAATGAAGAAGCCAACATGCCGATCCAAACTTCTGTTCCCTTCCCTCAACCAAACCTCAACCCCATTGGTGGAATGACAGGCAATCAGGCAGTCAGACACGTGCACACAGGACAATCCATCCATTGGGAACATAATCTGTGCAGAGCGTTGGTGTTGCTTAAGCAGTCTCCTTGGCTAATGGGCACAATCCTGGATGGGTCGCCACTCCGACACAGGATACCATGCTGGCACTCATTTTGCCGACCTCGGAAGGATGACAGGCAGAATCAACCCCACCTGGTATAAATTCAACAGCTGAGTGGGATTTGAACTCAGGATCTTAAGATCCCAAGCCCACCACCCTAACCATTACACCAACACCAGGCATACAGGACAATAATCATACAAAATAAATTTCCAAATGTAAACCGTTTTCATAAAGTCTGCCTCTGAGGATGGAATCGAGACAGTGCCCGAAATGTCAGGTCCAACAAAAATGTTGTTTTTCTTTTCCCTTTAATGCTCAGTGTACTTTCTCATTCATTTAATATGATTCCTGAGCTGCACATTTTACAACATATTCGTATATATTACATACTAGCAAATACCACCCGTCGCTTCGCTGACAGTAACACTAAAGGGGGGAGGGAGAAAAAGAGGGGGGAAGAGGGAGAGAGGAGTGGGGGAGAGCGAGTCGGAAGAGTGAAGAGGAGGAGGGGAAAGGACTGAGGAGGGAGGGGGAGCGAGGAGGGGTGGGGGAAGGGAAGACAGTACGAGGTGAGAGGAAAGGAAGGCAGACCTGCAATGGAGTGTTAATTACGATTCACACCATCTCATCAAAACGATTCTGCATCGAATAACAGTGAAGAGAAAAACAAAATAATGTCTGAAATACATTTTCTATGGTCATACAATAAACACGGCCCAGAGAAAACTCCCACCCGGACATAAACACCGCCTGGACGCGTCCCGAGACCAACACCGGCCGGACGCGTCCCGAGATCAACACCACCGGGACGCGTCCCGAGATCAACACCACCGGGACGCGTCCCGAGATCAACACCGCCCGGACGCGTCCCGAGATCAACACCGCCCGGACGCGTCCCGAGACCAACACCGCCAGGACGCGTCCCGAGACCAACACCGCCCGGACGCGTCCCGAGACCAACACCGCCCGGACGCGTCCCGAGACCAACACCGCCCGCACGCGTCCCGAGACCAACACCGCCCGGACGCGTCCCGAGACCAACACCGCCCGGACGCGTCCCGAGACCAACACCGCCCGGACGCGTCCCGAGACCAACACCGCCCGGACGCGTCCCGAGACCAACACCGCCCGGACGCGTCCCGAGACCAACACCGCCCGGACGCGTCCCGAGACCAACACCGCCCGGACGCGTCCCGAGACCAACACCGCCCGGACGCGTCCCGAGACCAACACCGCCCGGACGCGTCCCGAGACCAACACCGCCCGGACGCGTCCCGAGACCAACACCGCCCGGACGCGTCCCGAGACCAACACCGCCCGGACGCGTCCCGAGACCAACACCGCCCGGACGCGTCCCGAGACCAACACCGCCCGGACGCGTCCCGAGACCAACACCGCCCGGACGCGTCCCGAGACCAACACCGCCCGGACGCGTCCCGAGACCAACACCGCCCGGACGCGTCCCGAGACCAACACCGCCCGGACGCGTCCCGAGACCAACACCGCCCGGACGCGTCCCGAGACCAACACCACTGGGACGCGTCCCGAGACCAACCTGTAGAGCATGGATGGGAGAGAGAGCAAGAGACATGGGGGAAAGAGAGTTCGCAGAAAGAATGTGATGCTTAATTTACAACACACACGCACGGACGATATCGGCAATTTTTCGGGAATTGGCAGGTTGGAGTCAGTGTGATTACCGACTACAGTATTTACTGTATACAACCCAGAAACCTTGAGTATCTTTCACCAAAAAACAACGTAACATTTATATCAACGTTTCGGCGATACGTTCACAAACATTATTCTTTAAAATCGACAATGGGTGCTCAGTAAGTGGCTTAAGCACTCATGCAAGCACTTCAATTGCATGGTTGATAATGAACGGTTGGCCAGGCTGTCGCTGCATACCATAGAGGAATCCATTAACTTTAAAGTCAATCTTCACTGCGCACACAGCAGTTCATCAAATAAATTTAATCAGTGAAATAAAATGACTTCATCCACAAAAGAGTTGCAGCTTAATGCAGAACAACCCTGGAGACATCGCAAAGTTCAATCGCCCATGAAATATACATTGCAGAAAATATAGACATTGATCTGACAGACGCTATGGACAAGCAGTCCCTCTTGGGGGACAGGTCACGAGGACCAGCAGTGAATCCATTTAAATCATATAGCTCAATGAAGCTGGTTAATTTTATTACATTGCTCAATTTTTTTGTTCACTCAATATAATTCTTCAAATAGAGGAAAAAGAAAAGTTTAATGCTTTGGAAATTTCACTTCTTCTTGTGTATGTATGGAGGAGGGAACACAGCCTTGCTTGCTTAAAGTAAATAGGTATATCAGCTTAGTTATAAGACTCGTTATTTCTTTAAATTATCAGATTTCACAACAGATTTCAACACTTATTCAGTCCGGACGATATCCGATCCTCAAAACCGAAATCATATTTTGATGAGACCTTAGGGAGTCCGTGAGAGTAGATCGTGGAAAAATCATATCAAATAATGCAAGAAATTGCTCCAAACTCCGAATTTGACTTTCAAAAGTGATGTTTACAGCGATGAACAGGCATTCGATACGAGTGAGAAAGTGAAGAAAAAATACTTTAACGTAAAGAAATCGTTGTGGCCCGTTCCAAGTTAAAGGCCCTGTCACACCTTGACGATTTAACCAGTATATGCCTGACATATGAAAAATTTGGCTAAAACGCTGGCACACGTCGAATACGTTATGGGTAAGTTTGTATACATCAAGAGCACGCCGGCATACGTCGTAGTATGCCGAGCTGTTAGACAAATTTTCCATGCTTGAAATTTTTCGAAGTATGCCAGCGTATGACTCACACGTTCCGCATAACGCTGGCCATAAGTTGTAGGCACGCTACGCGATCGTTGACACACGTCGACGCACGTTACTTGTAAGTTACTCACAAGTCGAAACACGTCGAGGTAATGTTTAGCGTACCCGAAACTTATTTCTAATCTTTGAGTAACGTGTTGTAGGCACGTTACGCGATCGTTGACACACGTCGACAAACGTTACTTGTAAGTTACTCATAAGTCGAAACACGTTAAGGTAATGGTTAGCGTCAGTGTTCCAGACTCCCGGTTTTTTTTTTTTTTCTTCGGTATGACGGTGATGTTGACACTTCGATTTCTAGTGCTGTTAATATTTAAATCGTTGAGCGGCAGCCAAATAATTATATTATATTATAACCACACTAGAAATCGAAGTGTCGACATCACCCTCATACCGAAGAAAAAATAAAAAATAAAAAACCAGGGAGTCTGGAACACTGACGCTAACCATTACCTCGACGTGTTTTGATTTATGAGTAATGTACAAGTAGCGTGTGTCAACGTGTCAACGATCACGTAACGTGCCTACAACTTATGCCAGCATATGCGGAACGTGTGTCATACGCAGAGTACGTCGAGAAATTTTCAACATGCTGAAAATTTCTCGACGTACTCAGCATATGACGACGTATGCCAGCGTACTACGACGTATGGCAGCGTGCTCTTAACGTATACAAAACTTACCCATAACGTATTCGATGTGTGCCAGCTTGGTTCGGCAAATTTTTCATACGTCGGCATACGCTGGCTAAAACGTCAAGGTGTGACAGCGGCTTCACACTTCGATGTCTCGTGCGGTTATGATTTGAATCGTCGAGCCGCAGCCTATTAATAGCCTACGCCACATGATCGTCGGCGATACGCTGCCACGCTATGCATAAGTTAGACTATTGTTGGGCAGAGGTTGTGAACGCCAACAACACGCTCAGCATTCGTTGGTATAAGTTATCTATATGTGATTGAAACGTTCTGTGTAAGTTACTAATATGTTATGCATACGTCCAACACGTTATTATACGCCCAAAACTTAAAAAATATGTCATCATCAATAGTTCAGCGTACGCCAGCATTTTACATACATTTTGAGACCTTGCCATACGATGGCTAAAACGTCAAGGTGTGACAGCCCCTTAAGGCATGGTTGAGCAGGCCAAAAAAACATGGTGGCTTCAGACCCCGGTGAGGTTACCCAGGAAATGCCTGAAGACCCAGAGAGCGAGGTGGCCGAGGATTGCCTGAGGAAGGATATAATTAAATAATGCCGTAATTATGTTAAATTATTTCTGTTAACATCTGCGAGTAATTTGACGTTTCTCCTCCGAAGCTGCTGGATGGATTGTCGCCACTTTCGGCATGCGAGTGGTCTGTGGTCGAATGAACAGCATGGGCTATGTGAGATCACGCCAGACGGACACGTTTGGGAATTTTTGGCGATTTCCTAATTTTTCCATTCGTTTGCATGGCGACGTGTGACGTCACCACTGAGAGGCGTAATGACATCATGACATCATTGGTCATTTGCTGACGTCATTACGTCTGTCGGCGACAGACCGTCACCGCTGAGAGGCGTAATGCCACTGCGAGAAAACAGCGTCTGCAATGTAAAACCCTCTTCTGCTGACTACCTCAGAAGGTGAATTTGACACAAAAAAAGGTAACAAGAAACATTGTATATAAAGAAATTCGATAAATCACATTGTGAACACTGAATATATTGATGTCCTAACGAACTCTCACTTTCAAAACTTTGCGCAGAGCGTGGGTTTGGCTAGTTATGTTAAAAAGGGATGTTTTAATTAACCCAAACACCCAATTTTCACTCTTGCACTTTCTTGGAATTTTCTTTGTTTACATGCAAAGTTCGAGGCTGCTAGTCAGTTTTATAGTTTTGGAGTTATGGAGGACACACACACACACACACACACACACACACACACACACACACACACACACACACACACACACACACACACACACACACACACACACACCCTTTAATTAGTGTGTACTCGACCACCCGTGAATCCGTTGAGTTCCCGTTGTGACAGCGGTTGATGAAAAAAACAAAAAGACACCAAATTTTAATGTTATTTAGTGGTCAAACTTTAACTTGAAGAAAATTTGAGCATTTACCTCAGGAGTCATCGTTCAATGAAGCATGCATCTAAACACAATCTCAATTATAATACCAAGCTTGCACACTAAAAACTCGGCTCGCCTTCACACGATCCATATGAAATTGCTGTGGCACTTAGCGGACATGCCGACAATATTTGGGAAGTCTTGGCGTTCCATAGTACCACTTGCATTTTGCACAATGAGTATTTTTGTCATTCCCCGTGTACGGTCTGTTGTCTGCTACCAGCTATGTTGTACTGCTATCCCGTACATGTACACGGGTATCGCTAGTTTTATTTATTAACGAACACAGAAGAAAAAGATCAAAATGGCGGTTTATTTTATGCTTAAAAAGAAATTGTTCTTTGTCAATACTAAATGTTTGAGTTTTTTTTTTTAAATCATTTCAAGAAAAAAAAAAAAAGAAAGCTCCAGCGAACTATAGCGTTGAGGTTGTTTGCATTGATCAAATTCTCCCGAAGAGTACTCGACTGAATCGGGAATTGATTTTGAAATAATAATTTTTAAATATTTAAATAATTTTAAAAAATAACCTCACCGCCACATTATTAAAAACACCTCACCTCCACGTTACTAAAAACACCTCACCCCAATTATTAAAAACACCTCACCACCACGTTATTAAAAACTCCGCACCCCACCTTATTAAAAACTCCTCACCCCACGTTATTAAAAACACCTCACCACCACGTTATTAAAAACACCTCACCACCACGTTATTAAAAACACCTCACCCCACATTATTAAAAACTCCTCACCCCATGTTATTAAAAACTCCTCACCCCACATTATTAAAAACTCCTCACCCCACGTTATTAAAAACACCTCACGACTACATTATTAAAAACACCTCACCACTACGTTATTAAAAACACCTCACCTCCAAGTTATTAAAAACACCTCACCACCACGTTATTAAAAACACCTCACCCCCACATTATTAAAAACACCTCACCTCCACGTTATTAAAAACACCTCACCATCATGTCATTAAAAACACCTCACCACCACATTATTAAAAACACCTCACAGCCACATTATTGAAAACACCTCACCACCACATTATTAAAAACACCTCACCGCCACATTATTAAAAACACCTTACCACCACATTATTAAAAACACCTCACCCCCACATTATTAAAAACCCCTCACCGCCACGTTATTAAAAACACCTCACCATCATGTCATTAAAAACACCTCACCACCACATTAAAAACACCTCACCACCACATTATTAAAAACACCTCACCGCCACATTATTAAAAACACCTTACCGCCACGTTATTAAAAACACCTCACCCCCACGTTATTAAATACCCCTCACCGCCACGTTATTAAAAACACCTCACCCCCACATTATTAAAAACACCTCACCGCCACGTTATTAAAAACACCTCACCATCATGTCATTAAAAACACCTCACCACCATATTAAAAACACCTCACCACCACATTATTAAAAACACCTCACCCCCACATTATTAAAAACACCTCACCACCACATTATTAAAAACACCTCACCTCCACATTATTAAAAACACCTTACCGCCACGTTATTAAAAACTCCTCACCCACATTATTAAAAACACCTCACTGCTACGTTATTAAAAACACCTCACTGCCACATTATTAAAAACTCACCTCCATGTTATTAAAAACACCTCACCCCCACATTATTGAAAACACTTCACCTCCACATTATTAAAAACACCTCACCATCATGTTATTAAAAACACCTCACCACCACATTAAAAACACCACACCCCACATTATTAAAAACTCCTCACCCCACATTATTAAAAACACCTCACCACCACGTTATTAAAAACACCTCACCACCACGTTATTAAAAACACCTCACCACCACGTTATTAAAAACACCTCACTGCTACGTTGTTAAAAACGCCTCCCCCACATTATTAAAAACAACTCACCCCACATTATTAAAAACACCTCACCTCCGGGTTATTAAAAACACCTCACCTCCACGTTATTAAAAACACCGCACTGCTACGTTATTAAAAACGCCTCACCCCACGTTATTAAAAACACCTCACCACCACATTATTAACAACTCCTCACCTCACATTATTAAAAACACCTCACCAGCACGTTATTAAAAACTCCTCACCCCACATTATTAAAAACACCTCACCCCACATTATTAAAAACACCTCACCCCACATTATTAAAAACACCTCAACACCACGTTATTAAAACACCTCACCACCACATTATTAAAAACACCTCACCACCACATTATTAAAAACACCTCACCACCACATTATGAAAAACACCTCACCATCATGTTATTAAAAACACCTCACCACCACATTAATAAAAAAACCTCACCTCCACATTATTAAAAAAACCTCACCTCCACGTTATTAAAAACACCTCACCCCCACATTATTAAAAAAAATCCTCACCCCACATTATTAAAAACACCTCACCACCACGTTATTAAAAACTCTTCACCTCCCCGTAATTTAAAACAACTCCCTCTGTGCAATTCAAAACATCTCACCACGTGTCGCTACTGAGACAGGCTTTTTTAAGTGAGGATAAGTATGCGAGTTGCTGTGTTGTCATGATTTAAACCAATCAGAATTTAAACATTTATTTTGCAAATCAATTTGTAACATTCGTGATATTACATTTTTAGAACAAATTGAAGTCGAAGATTGAAGTTTAAAAATATATTTATTTTTATTCAAAACATTTCAGAAAAATACCATTAGGACATACAATTGGGAGAGGTATGTGCAGCCCAGAAGTTTGGTCAGATTTCACAAAAGTTTGAAGGCGTAGTTAAGTGACAACACAACATAGACACTGCACAGATATACATACAGTGCCTATAGAAAATATTCATACCCCTCAACTTTTGCTACATTTTGTTGTGTTATGTACAGACTGAATTAAAAATGTATTATATTTAAATTTTTTGTCACCGATCTACACAAAATACCCCATAATGACAAAGTGAAAATATGTTTTTGGAAATTGTCACAAATTAATGAAAAATAAAAAGATGAAATACTTTGCATCAATAAGTATTCAACCCCTTGTAGTCGATTTGTCATTTCCTAAACCTAGAAATGCTCTTTCCTCTGAAGTTTTTTTGTCGATTTATATTCATATGGGCACCTAGAACAATTTGAGCTTGGTTGCCCAAATGGCAACATTTGGGAACTCCAATAATTTGCATAATCCAAGATGGCCACCAAACGCCATCTCGATAATTTAGCATCTGACTCGCTAATCCTAGAATGGTGTGTAATACATCTTTAACCTCCGCCATCTTTGAAGATGGATGGAGGTTACCGTTTTCACCCCTTTCTGTTTGTTTGTTTGTTTGTTTGTTTGTGAACAGTATTATGGAAAAACTCCTCGACGGATTTCGACGAAACTTGGTGGGGGGGGGTTAGGTATGGTCCAAGGATCATGCCATTAAATTTTGGACTTGGTTCCCCCCCCAAAAAAAATTGTTGGAGAAAAAAAAATTTTTTTTTTTGCATTTTTACATGTTTTAAGTGATTTCCAACCCCCCCCAAAAAAGATTGTTAGAGAAAAAAAAAATTTTTCTTTTGCATTCTTACATGTTTGAAGTGATTTCCACCCCCCCCCCCCAAAAAAAGAAATTGTTAGAGGAAAAAACTTTTTTTTGCATTTCTACATGTTTTAAGTGATATCCACCCCCCCCCCCAAAAAAAAAATTGTTAGAGAAAAAAATTTTTGCAACTTTTTTTTAAACAAAATTTCGATTTCTTTTTTTGCATTTCTACATGTTTTAAGTGATTTCCAACCCCTTACCCCCCCGCCCCCCAAAAAAAAATGTTGGAGAAAAGAACTATAACTCTGTCAGCACTGTTGACGTCATATTTAATGAATAAGATATAAGGCTCACTTGAGTGACCCAGCAGTATTGGCGGCGGAGGTTTTGCACTCTCCCGAATGCTCCCCCTCTAGTTTTTAGGGGTTTCATGTGTGTAGAATCCATTTCTGATATTATTTTTTCGATTGCATGTCAATCTCACGTGCAAAAGTTCAGGTCAAGGTTACATTTGACCTCTGTGTGGACAACCATTGGATGTTTCAACGAAATGGCAACGAAAAATATTATATTATATATATTTAATGTTATAGCTAAAAGTTTGCATGCATTTGTGCAGTTTTCTTCCTAATTTTAGTGTTTATTTCGCATGATTTAAGATGACCAATACAGCACCTGATGCTGGGAAGTGCTTTCTCCCGACCTGCAGCAAGTCTGCACGAGTAAGAACATTCAAGCTACAAGCAGTAAAATTACACACCAGGCAAAAATGCGCAGAAACAGCACAAAGAAGAGCTGAAGCATCGGTATATCTTGGACGCAAAAGATCGAGGTCTCATTGATGCAGAAGTAGAAAAGTATCCTCACCCACTGGAAGATCACCACCCTCATCTTTAGAATCCCATCACTGGCCAAATTACCCCCGCTGTTGTGAATGTTGCTGACTCGATTGTGATTGGAGAAAAAATGGGGAACAAATACATTGCCAGTCTCCCTTATGGATTTTACAACCCTATCAGTAGCCCTATAAAGACGATGTCTGTTCTGAAGAAAAATGTGAAGGACAACAAAGTCAGGCCAATAATAGACTTTGAGAACAACATTTTTCTCCGATTATTGGTGATTGGTCAGCGGAGGCAGATGAAGCTTGAGCCTCTATTTGCCTATGAACTGTGAGCTGTGCCTGCATCGCTCATCGATGAGCACGGTTGCCTCCACAAAAGTAGCAAATCCGGGTTGGTCAAATGCCTTGGTGTACTTGAGACATTGCAAACACCTGCTGAAATTGTCATAGTGGATGTTTCACAGCTGTTTTACCATATTGTGTGGCCACACGGGGGCAGTTCCTCAGATCTAATCGCATCGATCCAGGGTCGTTTGAGTCACTACCCGGCAGCCACTGAGAAAATAGTGGTCTTTGACAAGTACCAAAATGTCTCTGCGAAGGACCATGAGAGAATGCGCCAGGCTTGTGATATTATCATCGACTATGAGCTCTCCATTGCCAGTCCTTTACCCAAATGAGATGTCATCCTAAAGAGCAAGAACAACAAGCGGAGGCTGGCGAGCATGTTGTACACCTTCACTGTTGACGATAATGTAACGATGGGTACTCGCGACAATGGTGCATTTGGTCATGACGAAGCAGACATCACCATGATTTCCTATGTACTTGTGGCAGCCACCTTTGGAAAGGGTGTGATACATGTGCTTAGTGATGACACTGATGTGTTTGTTCTGTTGGTGTATTGGGTGTATCAGGCAGACCTTCAGTGCAAAGTATAAATGGAGCGTTGGGACGGTACAGTCCTAGATATCAATGCAACCTGTGCTGAACTAGGGACAAAATGTTTGTAACTCCTTGGCGTGCAGACCCTCAGTGGGTGTGACACAACCTCATCTGTATGGCAAAGGCAAGATTGGCGCACTAAAAACTTTGCTGGCAGGGAACCTCCCGGGCTTGGCTGATGTGCTGGTTGAGGTGGGCACCACAGAAGCTAATTTGCTGGAAGCAGCAAAACCTTCCTTCCTCGCTCTGTATGGTCAGGTACCGGGAACTTCTATGGAATCTGCTCGCTTTACGCTATTCACCAAAAAGAAGAAAAGTCCCAAAGTGATGGCCCTTCCTCCAACAACGACCAACTTGATACAACAAGTGTTGAGGACTCATTTACAAGGGATGTTGTAGAAAGAGGCAGACCACCAAGTTCCACCTGATAATTCAGCTGATCTCACAAAATTTGGATGGGAGATTCAGGATAATATCCCTGTTCCTGTCACTGCTAAGGGTGACCCGGCACCGGCAGAGCAAAATGACATGATCCGGTGTCAATGTAGGGCACAGAGTAAGAAGTGCATCACTGAGGCGTGTGACTGCCACAAAGAACATCTTTCATGTACGTCATACTGTAACTGCTCTGGTGAAGTTGGCTGCTGCAATCCACACTCAAAGAGACGAGATGTTCAAACTACAAATGAGGAGTACATCGATATGGAGGAGGCATATGAGGATGACGTAGATCAGGAGGATGATGTAGATCAGGATGTTGGGAAAGAGAATTTTGATGAGGGTGGCAATCAGGAGAGCGAAGGCCAGGAGGATGAGGATAGTCTTTTTGATCCCGATTATGAGTGGGAGCATACAGAAATTTGATTCAGTTGGGGAAGATGACAATTATCATCTTATTGTATAATTTTACACTTATGTAATTGTGAATACGAGCTTTTGTGACATGAAGAAAACATGAATAAAGTGAATCATTAATGTTCATCAAGTTGATTCAATTCGCTGTCCATCCCGAGATCAAATTTAACCTTTATCTGACCTTCAATGCATGAGATAGACCTGTAATCGAAGGAATAACATCAGAAATGGATTCTACATACATAAAAACCTTAAAAGAGGTATTACACACCATTTTAGGACAAGCGGTTAAAAAATTAAATTATCGAGATGGTGATCGGTAGCCATCTTGGATTATGCAAATTACCAGAATTGCCATTTGGGCAACCAAGCTCGAATTGTTCTGGGACCTCATACGATTCCAAATAAACATTAAAAAAAAATTCATAGGAAAGGACTTTCTAGGTTTGGTATTGAACAGATAGAAACGTCAAATTGACTATTGAGTCAATACTTTGTAGAAGCTACTTTGGCAATGATTACAGCTTCAAGTCTTCTTTGCACATCTGGATTGGGTATGTCTGTATCAGCTTTGCACATCTGGATCTGTGGATTTTCTCCCTTCTTCCTTGCAGATTTGCTCAAGCTCTGTCAAGATTGATGGGGAGCGTTGGTGAACACTAATCTTCAAGTCTTTCCACAGATTCTCAATGGACCACTGGATTCAAGTCTGGACCCTGGCTGGACCACTCAAGTACTTTCACGTTCTTGTTCTGAAGCCATTCCAGTGTTGCTTTGGCTGTATGCTTGGGGTCATTGTCCTCTTGGAATGTATATCTTCACTGCTGTCTAAGGTCTTTTGGACTCTGAAGCAGGTTCTCCTCAAGGACTTTCCTGTATTTGACTAAATTAATAGTTCCCCCTATCCTTTCAAGTCTCCCATTCCCTGCCACTGAAAAGCATCCCCATAGCATGATGCTACCATCACCATACTTCACAGTCGGGATGGTGTTAGATGGGGGTGATGAGCTGTGCTCAGTTTCTGCCAGATATAGTGCTTTGCATTCAGGCCAAAGAGTTCACATTTCGTCTCATCAGACCATAGAATATTTTGCCTCATTCTCTCAGAGTCTTCCACGTGCCTTTTTGCAAACTCCAGGCGTGCTGTCATGTGCCTTTTTTTTCAGGAGTGGCTTCCATGTGGTCACTTTCCCTGAAGGCCGAGATTTGTAAAGTGCTGCAAAGATTGTCGTCCTTCTGGCAAGTTCTCCCACCTCAAGCAAGGAACTCTGTAGTTTTGTCAGAGTGATCATTTGGGTTGTTGGTCACCTCCCTGACCAAGGTCCTTCTTGCGTGGTTGCTCAGTTTGATTGGATGGCCAGCTCTCAGAAGAGTCTGGGTAGTTCCATATTCTTTCCATTTCCTAATGGTGGAGCTCACTGTGCTCTTGGGAGCTTTCAACACTCTAGAAATTGTTTTATACCCTTCCCCAGATCTATGCTTCCTCACAATTCTATCTCAGAGTTCTATGAACAGTTCCTTGGACTTCATGGTAGATTTTCTGCTCTAATATGCACTGTCAACTGTGGGGCATATGCATATATGATCAAAAGGCAAACATAAAATAGAGTAGAGTAATTTAATAAGATCAATTGTAATCAAAAGAAAGAGAAAGGATGTCTGTGTGACAACACCATCCTGAACCCAGGTGTCCACTTTCATTCCTTCTCAGCAACTCCTCTCACCTTCAGGACATTGCTGTTCTCGATGATCGGCGAGTGAGGAAAGAGAGTCAAAATCACGACCACAAGCATCGCAAGTAAGCACCGACTCTTCCTCAGGTTCATCCTCATCTTGACTCGAGCTCCTTCCATCATCGGCTTCCACCACTTGCTGCTCGACCGACTCCAGCCCTGTGGAAACGGCATGGTCAGCACGTTCGACGAAGAAGGAGGAGCAGGTTTAAAGATGAAACTTAACTTAAACGTTAGATTGTAGTGTGTTTAACTTCATGCCTCTGGTGAGATTTCAAGTTCTGAATCAGAATTTCAATGAGTTTACAAGTAGAAAGAAGAAAATGATGGTGGGTCATTCTGTAAGTACTGCATATTACAACTGAGATGATGAATGTTGTAAATTATTATACAATGAACTAGAATGGCACTCTTCAATGTCACGTCACCGCCAGATATGCCTCCGCCACCATTATTACATCATTATACATACTTGTACCAAGTTTGATGTCAATCCTTGAACGCAGATTTAAAATATTAAATAATTCTGGCTGCCAAACCATGCATCCGATCAGGTTCAAATTTAAACATATACCCCCCATCACTACTGGATCAAAATTGTGAAGTTTCACATCGATTATGCCTGGTGTTGGCTTAATGGTTAAGGTAGTGGGCTTGGGATCCTAGGGTCCTGAGTTCAAATCCCGCTCAGCTGTTGAATTAACACCAGGTGGGGTTGACTCTGCCTGTCATCCTTCCGAGGTCGGCAAAATGAGTGCCAGCATGCTGGTATACTGTGTCGGAGTGGCGACCCGTCCAGGATTGTTCCCAATAGCCAAGGAGACTGCTTCGACGGCACCAACGCTCTGCACAGAGTATGGTCCTAATGGATGGAATGGATGGATGGACATCGATTGATGAAGCGGTTGAAGAGAAATAATTTTTTTAAAGATTTTCGTTCAATCCAATATGGCTGCCAGACCATGTGATGTATTAACTATTTGTGAACACCATGGTATCCCCAAGGCTTGGGGAACATGTGGGTGAAGTTTCCCCTTGATCTGTCAAGCCGTTTCAGAGAAGAGGATTTTTAAAGGTGTATTCTTCAAAAACTCAGAGCTGCCAAAATATGTGAACTTTGCCGTCATAAGTGGAGAACTATTTGTTCCTCATGGATAGGTTTATCATACCTGTGAAGTTTTGCATCGATCTGTTCAGCCGTTAAGGAGAAGATATTTGAAGGCTTTTATGTTAAAAGCAATGTGGCTGCCACACTACGTGACCTAAGACGTCATAATTATCATTATAACATCCTACATGAGCAGTCGCACCGATGGTGAAAACTGTTAAATGGATAAGTGGTTGAAGAGAAAAGAGAGAAAATGATCATGGACGGACGTACACACGTACGGACAACCCGAAAACACAATGCCTCCGGTGACTTTGTCTGCGGAGGCAAAAAAAAAATGAGTCTTGGTCGTGAAAGTGTCAATCCTCGTCGGCAGACAGGTAGAACAATGGATGAAATAAACAGGACATTGGTGGAAGTATGGTAACCGCCGTGGGAACTGAAGATAACCTGACATTTCGGGCGTTAATCCTTCATCAGAGAAAAACATGGTGAACTCCCGAAACATCAACTTCTCCTCGGTTCTCAGGGTAGTTAGGATAGTTAGGATACTTCCATCAACGATCTAGAAATCATTATGCCAAGATAAATTCCAGACTGTACCCAGGGTTGTATCTTCTGGATTCCACGGCGATTCCGTCTCATCATGATCTTTATCCTCCACTGCAATAATGGGGAACAAGTGAAAACAAAGTAAATGCAGACCAATAATGAGTACACACAGGTGGTGAGTGAAAACATGGGACACACAGGTTGTGAATGAAGGCAGAATACACCTGGGGGATGGGTGTGGTTTAGTTAGGGTATGTGAGAGCAGTGTACACACAGGAGCGAGGGTGTGTGAGAGCACTGTACACACAGGTTGGGGAGGGTGTGTGAGAGCACTGTACACACAGGGGGGAGGGTTGTGAGAGCACAGTACACACAGGGGGAGGGTTGTGAGAGCACCGTACAGTGTACACACATGGGGGAGGGTTGTGAGAGCAGTGTACACACAGGAGCGAGGGTGTGTGAGAGCAATGGACACACAGGAGCGAGGGTGTGTGAGAGCACTGTACACACAGGTTGGGGAGGGTGTGTGAGAGCACTGTACACACAGGTTGGGGAGGGTGTGTGAGAGCACTGTACACACAGGTTGGGGAGGGTGTGTGAGAGCACTGTACACACAGGGGGAGGGTTGTGGGAGCACTGTACACACAGGGGGAGAGGGTTGTGAGAGCACTGTACACACAGGGGGAGGGTTGTGAGAGCACTGTACACACAGGGGGAGGGTTGTGAGTGCACTGTACACACAGGGGGAGGGTTGTGAGAGCACTGTGCACACAGGGGGGAGGGTTGTGAGAGCACTGGACAGTGTACACACAGGGGGGAGGGTTGTGAGTGCACTGTACACACAGGGGGAGAGGGTTGTGAGAGCACTGTACACACAGGGGGAGAGGGTTGTGAGAGCACTGTACACACAGGGGGAGAGGGTTGTGAGAGCACTGTACACACAGGGGGAGAGGGTTGTGAGAGCACTGTACACACAGGGGGAGGGTTGTGAGTGCACTGTACA
>NC_140975.1:71119811-71214811 GCF_056783735.1 Eptatretus burgeri | reverse complement strand
GAGATATCAAAGGGCTCGCCTCGCTGCCGGTGCCAGGGTCGGCTGGCAGGACGACATCACCGCGGTGACGCAGCAACACGCGGGGAGCGCTGTGCGTGCCTTTGGTCTCCGGAACGCTATGCCTCGTAATTACAGCGGCCTCTCCGGGAGCCTGCATCCTACACAAACCACACGCCCCTGCCCTGGATCTGGTAGTTGGTAGCAAAGGCTGGACTAAAACTGAGAGCTTTCCTTATAGAATTTTCAGAATGTTTGCAACATCAACGATAGGTGAACCATGACAAATAGTCAAGCAAAACCCCTCTGTCTGGGCGAGCGGAAACCCATTGGCAACCCATCCCCAAAGTCAAGCAAAACCAATCGGTTTACCCTCCCCCCCCCCAATTCCGCTTCACTCTCCCAGCGCTCCCTGCCGCACTGCCCCATCGATGGCACTGCAGAGGGATCGGATAGATCGATAAAGCCAAGCGACAACAACCAAGCCTCACCATCAGCTTCCTACGATTACAAGTATAGAAACTCAGCCGCATTCTCTCCGTGCCTTAGCCCATCATGTGCGACATCTTGCCCCCTCGTTTTCACTTCCACCTTAGTCCTTTTCTCTGTTTCTACCCGAAATGCAGACATCACGTGCAACTACGCCTGGTGTTGGCTTAATGGTTAGGGTGGTGGGCTTTGGATCCTAGGGTCCTGAGGTTGAATCCCACTCAGCTGTTGAATTAATACCGGGTGGGGTTAACTCGGCCTGTCATCCTTCCGAGGTCGGCAAAATGAGTGCCAGCTTGCTGGTATACTGTGTCGGAGTGGCGACCCGTCCAGGATTGTACCCAATAGCCAAAGAGACTGCTGAGGCAGCACCAACACTCTGCACAGAGTATGGTCCCAATCTCTTCTCTCCTCCTTAGCCCATCATGTATGACATATTGCCCCCTCGTTTGCACCTCCACCTTCGTCCTTTCTGTTTCTACCCCAAATGCACAGACATCATGTGGAACGATGCCTGGTGTTGCCTTAATGGTTCGGGTGGTGGGTTGGGATCCTAGGATTCTGAGTTCAAATCCCACTCTGCTGTTGAATTAATACCACGTGGGGTTGACTCTGCCTGTCATCCTTCTGAGGTCAGCAAAATGAGTGCCAGCTTGCTGGTATCCTGTGTCGGAATGGCGACCCGTCCAGGATTGTGCCCAATAGCTCAGGAGACTGCTTAGGTAGCACCAACGCTCTGCACAGAGTATGGTCCCAATGGATGGATGGATGGATGGATGGATGGACGTGCAACTGGAAAATTTTACAATGAAGAGCAAAGCAAATGTTATTCATGCTTTTGAGAATGTTTGGGGCCAGAAGCATCTCCAGGTGTGGGCCCTAGGTTAGTCCCCTCAGTTGTGCAGTTCTTCCTTGCTTTCACGTCTTTCTCACCATTAACTTCCCCACAAACATGCCATTTAAAGCTGAAAACCATAACAAACCCAGGTTCATCTCGTTATTATACAACGATGTGCAGATAACAACAGTTAACACGACAAGCAATGTGTTTCAAAAGCACTTCCACATGACCTTAACTTTCTTAAAGATCAACTCAAGTCTCATCTGATGTTGTTAGTATCATTCACTAATAAGAGAAATTAAATTGGGACAATGGCACAACAATGGCCTCATCTTCATCAAGTCATACCATAATTGAGCAGACAGGACAGCTGGCTTACACTCCACTCAAAGGATACTCTATCCTGTCATAAGCAATGCCCTGCCTGTGAATCACCAGGAAGAGAGTTTGCATCAGATTTTGTTTCATTGGTAATTTGACCAAGACAGAGGCACGAATAAACCAAACCAAACTCTGACCAAACAAACTTCCCTTTTGAACTCGAGAAATTTAGAATGACTAAATCAATGGTACTCAATCATTATTCTCTTTCAGGAAGACCGCTGTGGTTACATTTTAATCGGACTTTGTCGATTACGTGTAAAACAGATACATTCACCGATAAAGTTACATTTAGTACTCGATCACCAAAAGGACTTCCAACTCGCCCAATACGATTTTCTACCGAAAAACAAAATGAACTAGAGGGGGAGCACTCGGTAGAGTGCAAAACCTCTGCCGCCAATACTGCAAGGTCACTCAAGTGAACCTGATATCCTATTCATTCAATTTGATGTCAACAGTGCTCACAGAGTTATAGTTTGCAACTTTCCCTTTTACTTTTAACTTTTACATACTCAATTAATTCGTCATAACTAGATTCCTTGAGACAGAAATCGATTTTACGTGGGTATATCCACCTGAAGTTCCAAAATCAGCCGCAATTATAATTTTGGCATGTTTTTTTGTTGGAAATCACTTACAACATGTAGAAATGCAAAAAAAAAAAAAAATCCAAATTTTGTTGAAAAAAAAGTTGCAAAATTTTTTTTTCTCTAACAATTTTTTTTTGGGGGGGGGTTGATAATCACTTAAAACATGTAGAAATGCAAAAAAAAAAATTCTAATATTTTTTCAAAATGGCCGCCATAGCGGCCATATTGGATTTTGGACCAAGTCCAAAATCTAATGGCATGATCCTTGGACCATACCTAATCCCCCCACCAAGTTTCGTCGAAACCCGTCGAGGAGTTTTTCCGTAATACTGTTCACAAACAAACAAACAGAAAGGGGTAAAAACAGTAACCTCCGATCTTCAATGGCAGAGGTTAACTAGGAAAATGGGAAATTTGTTCAGAAGATGTTTGGAACGAGCTTTGTGAAGATATTTTTTTCAAGCAGGTGAGTCAATGTGCGGAGATGGATCACAAAAAAAAATCCTCAGAAATTATGTTTAAAAGTCATTTATCTTTTCCTCAACATTTTACATAAATCGTGAGAAACCATGAATTTGGTTCATGGATGGATCCGCACTCACAAAGTTGGCATGACATTCAAAGTGTACGTTTCCGTAACAAACCCGACACACCACGACGTATTTGAATTACTGCAGTTGAGTAATAGTTACGTGTTTGAACAAACCAACTCACACTGTTCTCAACTGAAAACCTTGAAATGATCCATTGGTTACCTTCAACAAACCACCAACTGAACTTAACAAAATAGTCAGGACAGTTGAACATGCAGATCACATCCTCCCACATCGACAATACAGTCAAACTTGAAAAGGAGAAATTCATGCCTTGTGACAGCAGCACAAACTCGGCAATAATCATCTTGCCTCTGCAGAGATTCCTCATCCTCAATTTCGATTCCAAGATCATTCACTTCAGTGTCAAATTTGTTTCAGTGGCAGCATCGAGTGCTGCATTATGAGCACACCGTGCTCCAGAAAAGAATGTCAAAGATCCCACAATGTGGTTTCAAAGAATTTGCCTTGGAGTCAGTATTCGGGACAAATTCCAAAGACCTGGTATGGATCAAGCATATGCTACATTACCTTTTCTGGTCTATAAATGCTGTGTAGTGGCTCCACAGAATCTACAAGTGGTGACCACCTAAAATGAAAATGTATAACTTGATCACTGCTTTAGGAACCAATGACAAATAAAACAAAAATAATTCCATACTAAGTAAAATCCAAGCATTGGTCTCTAACTCAGTGAGGTGTGGTCTCTCATTGATCATGAAATGGCAGTAAAGGATTCTAAATTCACATTGGAGATTTTGAGGTCTAGAACTGGACAGTGCAATGAACACATTGTTCCACATGAGGATATTATGCTAAACCTTGTGCTTGTGTCGGCAAAGGAAAATGACAAACGCAGAGAAAAGATAGTCATATCATGCGAGTTTAAAAATTGGGGTCATAACATTTTAAGAAAAGTGCTCAAACTCAGACGCCAACCTTGGCAAAACATTCCACCTCAAAGAACCAGACCCCCTCCCCCCACCATCCTCTTCCACACCACAGCACCCCACTTGGATGACTTGTCCTATTTGTGCACATTTGCCAAACGGTGGAACGAGCGAAGGCCGCCGCCTCTCCGGAGGTGCTAATTTTTACTCTGACAAGAGAGAGGACATTTGAGGATATGAGGCTGTTTGAACAGCGAATAGACAGATGAGAGAGTGATGAAAATAAAAGAAAAACACAATTTTGAAAGAACAGTTTGCAGGAGAAAATGTGGGAAAAAAGGGACATACAACGATAACTCCCAAAATACAATTGTTTGAAGGCAATAATAAATAAATGTGCATCACAGTAGCGAATCAGACTGCAAAGATAACTCTGAAGGTTGGTACAAAAATGTCCACGAGTGTAACTGGATAAACATGAGTGAGTACAGAAATGAAAAAGACAAAAAAAAAACACCCATAATCACAAAAACTCACAAAATCACCAAACCTCTCACAAAATCATATAACCTCTCACAATATCACAAAATCACATAACATCTCACAAAATCACATAACATCTCACAAAATCACAATCCATCTCACAAAATCACAAAACCTCTCACAAAATCACAAACCCTCTCACAAAATCACAAAACATATCACAAAATCAAATAACCTCTCACAAAATCACAAAACCTCTCACATAATCACAAACCCTCTCACAAAATCACAAACCCTCTCACAAAATCACAAAACTTCTCAGTAAATCACAAAACCTCTCACAAAATTACAAAACCTCTCACAAAATCAAGTAACCTCTCACAAAATCAAATAACCGCTCACAAAATCACAATCCATCTCACAAAATCACAATCCATCTCACAAAATCACAAAACCTGTCGCAAAATCACCAAACCTCTCACAAAATTAAAGAACCTCTCACAAAATCACAAACCCTCTCTCAAAATAACAAAACATCTCACAAAATCACAAAACCTCTGACAAAATCAAATAACCCCTCACAAAATCACAAACCTTCTCACAAAATCACAAACCCTCTCACAAAATCACAAACCCTCTCACAAAATCACAAACCCTCTCACAAAATCACAAACCCTCTCACAAAATCACAAAACCTCTCACAAAATCACAAAACCTCTCACAAAATCACAAACCCTCTCACAAAATCTCTCACAAAATCAAAGAACCTCTCACAAAATCACAAAACCAAATAACCTCTCACAAAATCAAACAACCTCCCACAAAATCACAAAATCACAAAACTTCTCACAAAATCACAAAACATCTCACAAAATCACAAACCCTCACAAAACTTCTCACAAAATCACAAAACATCTCACAAAATCACAAACCCTCACAAAATCACAAACCCTCACACAAAATCACAAACCCTCACACAAAATCACAAAACATCTCACAAAATCAAAAAACCTCTCACAAAATCACAAACCCTCTCACAAAATCAAATAACCTCTCACAAAATCACATAACCTCTCACAAAATCACAAACTCACAACACCTCTCACAAAATCACATAACCTCTCACAAAATCAAATAACCTCTCACAAAAATCACAAAACCTCTCAAAAAATTAAATCATCTCTCACAAAATCAAATAACCTCTCACAAAAATCACAGAACCTCTCACAAAATTAAATCATCTCTCACAAAATGAAATAACCTCTCACAAACTCAAATAATCTCTCACAAAATCAAATAACCTCTCACAAAATCACAAAACCTCTCACAAAATCACAAAACCTCTCACAAAATCACAAAACCTCTCACAAAATCACAAAACCTCTCACAAAATCACAAAACCTCTCACAAAATCACATCACCTCTCACAAAATCACATCACCCCTCACAAAATCACAAAGCCTCTCACAAAATAACAAAACGTCTCACAAAATCACATCACCTCTCACAAAATCACAAACCCTCTCACAAAATAACAAAACATCTCACAAAATCAAATAACCTCTCAGAAAATAACAAAACATCCATTTTACAAAATCACGTAATCTCACAGAAAATAACAATACGTCTCACAATATCACAAAACCTCTCACAAAAAGTCTCACAAAATCACAAAATCACATCACCTCTCACAAAATCACAAACCCTCTCACAAAATCACAAACCCTCTCACAAAATCAAATAACCTCTCACAAAATCAAATAACCTCTCACAAAATAACAAAACCTCTCACAATATCATATAACCTCTCACAAAATCACAAACTCATAAAACCTCTCACAAATCACAAACCCTCTTAGAAAATCACAAAATCACATAACCTCTCACAAAATCACAAACCCTCTCACAAAATCACAAACCCTCTCACAAAAATCACATCACCCCTCACAAAATCACAAACCCTCTCACAAAATAACAAAACGTCCCACAAAATCACATCACCTCTCACAAAATCACAAACCCTCTCACAAAATAACAAAACATCTCACAAAATCAAATAACCTCTCAGAAAATAACAAAACGTCTCACAAAATCACAAAACCTCTCACAAAATCACATAACCTCTCACAAAATCACAAAACCTCTCACAAAATCACAAAATCACATCACCTCTCACCAAATCAAAAAACCTCTCACAAAATCACAAACCCTCTCACAAAATCAAATAACCTCTCACAAAATCACAAAACCTCTCAGAAAATCACATAACCTCTCACAATATCAAATAACCTCTCACAAAATCACAAACTCATAAAACCTCTCACAAAATCACAAACCCTCTCACAAAATCAAATAACCTCCCACAAAATGATGAAACCTCTCACAAAATCACATAACCTCTCACAAAATCAAATAACCTCTCACAAAATAACAAAACATCTCACAAAATCAAATAACCTCTCACAAAATCACAAACCCTCTCACAAAATAACAAAACATCTCACAAAATCAAATAACCTCTCAGAAAATAAGAAAACGTCTCACAAAATCACATAACCTCTCACAAAATCACAAAACCTCTCACAAAATCACAAAATCACATAACCTCTCACAAAATCAAATAACCTCCCACAAAATGACGAAACCTCTCACAAAATCACAAACCCTCTCACAAAATCACAAAATCAAATAACCTCTCCAAAAATCAAATAACCTCTCACAAAATTAAATCATCTCACAAAATCACAAAACCTCTCACAAAATTAAATCATCTCTCACAAAATCACCAAACCCTCTCACAAAATCACCAAACCTCTCACAAAATCACAAAACCTCTCACAAAATCGTCTCACAAAATCACAAACCATCTCACAAAATCACAAAACCTCCCACAAAATCAAATAACCTCTCACAAAATCAAATAACCCCTCACAAAATCAAATAACCCCTCACAAAATCACAAAATCACAAACCCTCTCACAAAATCGTGTCACAAAATCACAAAATCACAAACCCTCTCACAAAATCACAAAATCGTGTCACAAAATCACAAAATCACAAACCCTCTCACATCATCAAATAAACTCTCACAAAATCATAAAACCTCTCACAAAATCGTCTCAGAAAATAGCTCAACCTCACACAAAATCACAAAACATCGAACAAGATCACAAACCCTCTCACAAAATCACAAACCCTCTAACAAAATCAAATAACCCCTCACAAAATCAAAGAACCTCTCACAAAATCACAAACCCTATCACAAAATCACAAACCCTCTCACAAAATCAAATAACCTATCACAAAATCAAATAACCCCTCACAAAATCACAAACCCTCTCACAAAATCAAATAACCTATCACAAAATCATGAAACCTCACAAAATCACAAAAAAATCTCACAAAATCACACCCTCTCACCAAATCACAAAACCTCTCACAAAATCACCAAACCTCTCACAAAATTAAAGAACCTCTCACAAAATCACAAACCCTCTCTCAAAATCACAAAACATCTCACAAAATCACAAAACATCTCACATAATCACAAACCCTCTCACAAAATCACAAAACATCTCACAAAACCACAAAACCTCTCACAAAATCACAAACCCTCTCACAAAATCAAATAACCTCCCACAAAATGATGAAACCTCTCACAAAATCACATAACCTCTCACAAAATCAAATAACCTCTCACAAAATCAAATAACCTCTCACAAAATTAAATCATCTCACAAAATGAAATAACCTCTCACAAACTCAAAAAACCTCTCACAAAATCACAAAACCTCTCACAAAAATCACATCACCCCTCACAAAATCACAAACACTCTCACAAAATAACAAAACGTCTAACAAAATCACATCACCTCTCACAAAATAACAAAATCAAATAACCTCTCAAAAAATCAAATAACCTCTCACAAAATTAAATCATCTCTCACAAAATCACAAAACCTCTCACAAAATTAAATCATCTCTCACAAAATCACCAAACCCTCTCACAAAATCACCAAACCTCTCACAAAATCACAAAAGCTCTCACAAAATCGTCTCACAAAATCACAAACCATCTCACAAAATCAAATAACCCCTCACAAAATCAAATAACCCCTCAGAAAATCACAAAACCTCTCACAAAATCAAATAACCCCTCACAAAATCACAAAATCACAAACCCTCTCACAAAATCGTGTCACGAAATCACAAAATCACAAACCCTCTCACATCATCAAATAAACTCTCACAAAATCACAAAACCTCTCACAAAATCGTCTCAGAAAATCGCTCAACCTCACACAAAATCACAAAACATCGAACAAGATCACAAACCCTCTCACAAAATCACAAACCCTCTAACAAAATCACAACACCTCTCACAAAATCACAAACCCTCTAACAAAATCAAATAACCCCTCACAAAATCAAAGAACCTCTCACAAAATCACAAACCCTCTCACAAAATCACAAACCCTCTCACAAAATCAAATAAACTCTCACAAAATCACAAAACCTCTAACAAAATCAAATAACCCCTCACAAAATCAAAGAACCTCTCACAAAATCACAAACCCTCTAACAAAATCAAATAACCCCTCACAAAATCAAAGAACCTCTCACAAAATCACAAAATCACAAAACATCTCACAAAATCAAATAAACTCTCACAAAATCACAAAACCTCTCACAAAATCGTCTCAGAAAATCGCTCAACCTCACACAAAATCACAAAACATCGAACAAGATCACAAACCCTCTCACAAAATCACAAACCCTCTAACAAAATCACACCCTCTCACCAAATCACAAAACCTCTCACAAAATCACCAAACCTCTCACAAAATTAAAGAACCTCTCACAAAATCACAAACCCTCTCTCAAAATCACAAAACATCTCACAAAATCACAAAACATCTCACATAATCACAAACCCTCTCACAAAATCACATAACCTCTCACAAAATCAAATAACCTCTCAGAAAATAACAAAACGTCTCACAAAATCACAAAACCTCTCACAAAATCACATAACCTCTCACAAAATCACATAACCTCTCACAAAATCACAAAACCTCTCACAAAATCACAAAACCTCTCACAAAATCACATAACCTCTCACAAAATCACAAAACCTCTCACATCACCTCTCACAAAATCAAAAAACCTCTCACAAAATCACAAACCCTCTCACAAAATCACAAAACAACTAGGAAAATCACATAACCTCTCACAATATCAAATAACCTCTCACAAAATCACAAACTCACAAAACCTCTCACAAAATCACAAACCCTCTCAGAAAATCACAAAATCACATAACCTCTCACAAAATTACAAACCCTCTCACAAAATCAAATAACCTCTCACAAAATCAAATAACCTCTCACAAAATTAAATCATCTCTCACAAAATGAAATAACCTCTCACAAACTCAAAAAACCTCTCACAAAATCACAAAACCTCTCACAAAATCACAAAACCTCTCACAAAAATCACATCACCCCTCACAAAATCACAAACCCTCTCACAAAATAACAAAACGTCTCACAAAATCACATCACCTCTCACAAAATCACATAACCTCTCACAAAATCAAATAACCTCCCACAAAATCACAAACCCTCTCACAAAATCACAAAATCAAATAACCTCTCAAAAAATCAAATAACCTCTCACAAAATTAAATCATCTCTCACAAAATCACAAAACCTCTCACAAAATTAAATCATCTCTCACAAAATCACCAAACCCTCTCACAAAATCACCAAACCTCTCACAAAATCACAAAACCTCTCACAAAATCGTCTCACAAAATCACAAACCATCTCACAAAATCAAATAACCCCTCACAAAATCACAAAACCTCTCACAAAATCAAATAACCTCTCACAAAATCAAATAAGCCCTCACAAAATCACAAAACCTCTCACAAAATCAAATAACCCCTCACAAAATCACAAAATCACAAACCCTCTCACAAAATCACAAAATCACAAAATCACAAACCCTCTCACAAAATCACAACCCTCTCACAAAATCGTGTCACAAAATCACAAAATCACAATCCCTCTCACATCATCAAATAAACTCTCACAAAATCACAAAACCTCTCACAAAATCATCTCAGAAAATCGCTCAACCTCACACAAAATCACAAAACATCGAACAAGATCACAAACCCTCTCACAAAATCACAAACCCTTTAACAAAATCACAACACCTCTCACAAAATCACAAACCCTCTAACAAAATCAAATAACCTCTCACAAAATCAAAGAACCTCTCACAAAATCACAAACCCTCTCACAAAATCACAAAATCACAAACCCTCTCACAAAATCAAATAAACTCTCACAAAATCACAAAACCTCTAACAAAATCAAATAACCCCTCACAAAATCAAAGAACCTCTCACAAAATCACAAACCCTCTAACAAAATCAAATAACCCCTCACAAAATCAAAGAACCTCTCACAAAATCACAAAATCACAAAACCTCTCACAAAATCAATGAACCTCTAACAAAATCACAAAATCAAATAACCTCTCACCAAATCACAAAACCTCTCACAAAATCACCAAACCTCTCACAAAATCAAAGAACCTCTCACAAAATCACAAACCCTCTCTCAAAATCAAAGAACCTCTCACATAATCACAAACCCTCTCACAAAATCACAAAACATCTCACAAAATCAAATAACCCTCTCACAATGCCAGAAAACCTCTCACAGAATCACAAAACCTCTAACAAAATCACAAACCCTCTCACAAAATCACAAACCCTCTCACAAAATCACAAACCCTCTCACAAAATCACAAACCCTCTCACAAAATCACAAACCCTCTCTCAAAATCAAAGAACCTCTCACAAAATCACAAACCCTCTCTCAAAATCACAAACCCTCTCTCAAAATCACAAAACATCTCACAAAATCACAAAACATGTCACATAATCACAAACCCTCTCACAAAATCACAAAACATCTCACAAAATCAAATAACCCTCTCACAAAACCAGAAAACCTCTCACAAAATCACAAAACCTCTAACAAAATCACAAACCCTCTCACAAAATCACAAAATCACAAACCCTCTCACAAAATCACAAACCCTCTCACAAAATCACAAACCCTCTCACAAAATCACAAACCCTCTTACAAAATCACAAAATCACAAACCCTCTCACAAAATCACAAACCCTCTCACAAAATCACAAAACATCTCACAAAATAACAAACCCTCTTACAAAATCACAAAATCACAAAATCACAAACCCTCTCACAAAATCACAAACCTTCTCACAAAATCACAAAACTTCTCACAAAATCAAATAACCTATCACAAAATCACGAAACCTGACAAAATCACAAAAAATCTCACCAAATCACAAAACCTCTCGCAAAATCACAAAACCTCTCACAAAATCAAATAACCTCTCACAAAATCAAATAACCTCTCACAAAATCAAATAACCCCTCACAAAATCAAATAACCTCTCACAAAATCAAATAACCCCTCACAAAATCACAATCCCTCTCATAAAATCACAAAACCTCTCACAAAATCACAAACCCTCTCACAAAATCACAAAACCCCTCACAAAATCGCACACCCCCGCACAAAAACACAAAACATCTCACAAAATCACATAATGTCTCACAAATACAAATAACCTCTTACAAAATCACAAACCCACTCACAAAAACAAAAAACCTCTGACAAAAAACACAAAACCTCTCAGAAAATCACATAACCTCTCACAATATCAAATAACCTCTCACAAAATCACAAAACCTCTCACAAAAATCACAAAACCTCTCACAAAATCACATCACCTCTCACAAAATCACAAACCCTCTCACAAAATAACAAAACGTCTCACAAAATCAAATAACCTCTCAGAAAATAACAAAACGTCTCACAAAATCACAAAACCTCTCACAAAATCACAAAGCCTCTCACAAAATCAAATAACCTCTCACAAAAATCACAAAACCTCTCAAAAAATTAAATCATCTCTCACAAAATCAAATAACCTCTCACAAAAATCACAGAACCTCTCACAAAATTAAATCATCTCTCACAAAATGAAATAACCTCTCACAAACTCAAATAACCTCTCACAAAATCACAAAACCTCTCACAAAATCACAAAACCTCTCACAAAATCACATCACCTCTCACAAAATCACATAACCTCTCAGAAAAATCACATCACCCCTCACAAAATCACAAACCCTCTCACAAAATAACAAAATGTCTCACAAAATCACAAACCCTCTCACAAAATAACAAAACATCTCACAAAATCAAATAACCTCTCAGAAAATAACAAAACATCTCACAAAAATCACAAAACCTCTCAAAAAATTAAATCATCTCTCACAAAATCAAATAACCTCTCACAAAAATCACAGAACCTCTCACAAAATTAAATCATCTCTCACAAAATGAAATAACCTCTCACAAACTCAAATAACCTCTCACAAAATCACAAAACCTCTCACAAAATCACAAAACCTCTCACAAAATCACAAAACCTCTCACAAAATCACATCACCTCTCACAAAATCACATAACCTCACAAAAATCACATCACCCCTCACAAAATCACAAACCCTCTCACAAAATAACAAAACATCTCACAAAATCAAATAACCTCTCACAAAATCACAAACCCTCTCACAAAATAACAAAACATCTCACAAAATCAAATAACCTCTCAGAAAATAGCAAGACGGCTCACAAAATCACAAAACCTCTCACAAAATCACAAAATCACATCACCTCTCACAAAATCACATAACCTCTCACAAAATCAAATAACCTCCCACAAAATCACAAACCCTCTCACAAAATCACAAAATCAAATAACCTCTCAAAAAATCAAATAACCTCTCACAAAATTAAATCATCTCTCACAAAATCACAAAACCTCTCACAAAATTAAATCATCTCTCACAAAATCACCAAACCCTCTCACAAAATCACCAAACCTCTCACAAAATCGTCTCACAAAATCACAAACCATCTCACAAAATCAAATAACCCCTCACAAAATCAAATAACCCCTCACAAAATCACAAAACCTCTCACAAAATCAAATAATCTCTCACAAAATCAAATAAGCCCTCACAAAATCACAAAACCTCTCACAAAATCAAATAACCCCTCACAAAATCACAAAATCACAAACCCTCTCACAAAATCAAATAACCCCTCACAAAATCACAAAATCACAAACCCTCTCACAAAATCGTGTCACAAAATCACAAAATCACAAACCCTCTCACATCATCAAATAAACTCTCACAAAATCACAAAACCTCTCACAAAATCGTCTCAGAAAATCGCTCAACCTCACACAAAATCACAAAACATCGAACAAGATCACAAACCCTCTCACAAAATCACAAACCCTTTAACAAAATCACAACACCTCTCACAAAATCACAAACCCTCTAACAAAATCAAATAACCTCTCACAAAATCAAAGAACCTCTCACAAAATGACAGACCCTCTCACAAAATCACAAAATGACAGACCCTCTCACAAAGTCAAAGAAACTCTCACAAAAACACAAAACCTCTAACAAAATCAAAGAACCCCTCACAAAATCAAAGAACCTCTCACAAAATCACAAAATCACAAAACATCTCACAAAATCAAATAAACTCTCACAAAATCACAAAACCTCTCACAAAATCGTCTCAGAAAATCGCTCAGCCTCACACAATATCGCAAAACATCGAACAAGATCACAAACCCTCTCACAAAATCACAAACCCTCTAACAAAATCACACCCTCTCACCAAATCACAAAACCTCTCACAAAATCACCAAACCTCTCACAAAATCAAAGAACCTCTCACAAAATCACAAACCCTCTCTCAAAATCAAATAACCCCTCACAAAATCAAAGAACCTCTCACAAAATCACAAAATCACAAAACATCTCACAAAATCAAATAAACTCTCACAAAATCACAAAACCTCTCACAAAATCGTCTCAGAAAATCGCTCAACCTCACACAAAATCACAAAACATCGAACAAGATCACAAACCCTCTCACAAAATCACAAACCCTCTAACAAAATCACAAACCCTCTAACAAAATCACACCCTCTCATCAAATCACAAAACCTCTCACAAAATCACCAAACCTCTCACAAAATCAAAGAACCTCTCACAAAATCACAAACCCTCTCTCAAAATCACAAACCATCTCACAAAATCACAAAACATCTCACATAATCACAAACCCTCTCACAAAATCACAAAACATCTCACAAAATCAAATAACCCTCTCACAAAACCAGAAAACCTCTCACAAAATCACAAAACCTCTAACAAAATCACAAACCCTCTCACAAAATCACAAACCCTCTCACAAAATCACAAACCCTCTCACAAAATCACAAAACATCTCACAAAATCACAAACCCTCTTACAAAATCACAAAATCACAAACCCTCTCACAAAATCACAAACCCTCTCACAAAATCACAAAACATCTCACAAAATCACAAACCCTCTTACTAAATCACAAAATCACAAAATCACAAACCCTCTCACAAAATCACAAACCCTCTCACAAAATCACAAAACATCTCACAAAATCAAATAACCTATCACAAAATCACGAAACCTGACAAAATCACAAAAAATCTCACCAAATCACAAAACCTCTCGCAAAATCACAAAACCTCTCACAAAATCAAATAACCTCTCACAAAATCAAATAACCTCTCACAAAATCAAATAACCCCTCACAAAATCAAATAACCTCTCACAAAATCAAATAACCCCTCACAAAATCACAAACCCTCTCATAAAATCACAAAACCTCTCACAAAATCACAAACCCTGTCACAAAATCAAATAACCTGTCACAAAATCACAAAACCTCTCAGAAAATCACATAACCTCTCACAATATCAAATAACCTCCCACAAAATCACAAACTCACAAAACCTCTCACAAAATCACAAACCCTCTCACAAAATCACATAACCTCTCACAAAATCAAATAACCTCTCACAAAAATCACAAAACCTCTCAAAAAATTAAATCATCTCTCACAAAATCAAATAACCTCTCACAAAAATCACAGAACCTCTCACAAAATTAAATCATCTCTCACAAAATGAAATAACCTCTCACAAACTCAAATAACCTCTCACAAAATCACAAAACCTCTCACAAAATCACAAAACCTCTCACAAAATCACATCACCTCTCACAAAATCACATAACCTCTCACAAAAATCACATCACCCCTCACAAAATCACAAACCCTCTCACAAAATAACAAAATGTCTCACAAAATCACAAACCCTCTCACAAAATAACAAAACATCTCACAAAATCAAATAACCTCTCAGAAAATAACAAAACATCTCACAAAAATCACAAAACCTCTCAAAAAATTAAATCATCTCTCACAAAATCAAATAACCTCTCACCAAAATCACAGAACCTCTCACAAAATTAAATCATCTCTCACAAAATGAAATAACCTCTCACAAACTCAAATAACCTCTCACAAAATCACAAAACCTCTCACAAAATCACAAAACCTCTCACAAAATCACATCACCTCTCACAAAATCACATAACCTCTCACAAAAATCACATCACCCCTAACAAAATCACAAACCCTCTCACAAAATAACAAAATGTCTCACAAAATCACATCACCTCTCACAAAATCACAAACCCTCTCACAAAATAACAAAACATCTCACAAAATCAAATAACCTCTCAGAAAATAACAAAACGTCTCACAAAATCACAAAACCTCTCACAAAATCACAAAACCTCTCACAAAATCACAAAATCACATCACCTCTCACAAAATCACAAACCCTCTCACAAAATCAAATAACCTCTCAGAAAATAACAAAACGTCTCACAAAATCACAAAACCTCTCACAAAATCACATAACCTCTCACAAAATCAAATAACCTCCCACAAAATCACAAACCCTCTCACAAAATCACAAAATCAAATAACCTCTCAAAAAATCAAATAACCTCTCACAAAATTAAATCATCTCTCACAAAATCACAAAACCTCTCACAAAATTAAATCATCTCTCACAAAATCACCAAACCCTCTCACAAAATCACCAAACCTCTCACAAAATCACAAAACCTCTCACAAAATCGTCTCACAAAATCCCAACCCATCTCACAAAATCACAACCCCTCTCACAAAATCAAATAAACTCTCACAAAATCACAAAACCTCTCACAAAATCGTCTCAGAAAATCGCTCAACCTCACACAAAATCACAAAACATCGAACAAGATCACAAACCCTCTCACAAAATCACAAACACTTTAACAAAATCACAACACCTCTCACAAAATCGTCTCACAAAATCACAAACCCTCTCACAAAATCAAATAACCCCTCATAAAATCAAATAACCTCTCACAAAATCAAAAACACTCTCACAAAATCAAAAACACTCTCACAAAATCACAAACCCTCTCACAAAATCGTGTCACAAAACCCCAAAATCACAAACCCTCTCACAAAATCAAATAACCTCTCACAAAATCACAAACCATCTCACAAAATCACAAAGCCTCTCACAAAATCACAAAATCAAATAACCCCTCACAAAATCACAAAACCTCTCACAAAATCAAATAACCCCTCACAAAATCAAATAACCCCTCATAAAATCACAAACCCTCTCACAAAATCGTGTCACAAAATCACAAAATCGTGTCACAAAATCACAAAATCACAAACCCTCTCACAAAATCAAATAACCTCTCACAAAATCACAAACCCTCTCACAAAATCAAATAACCTCTCACAAAATCACAAACCATCTCACAAAATCACAAAATCAAATAACCCCTCACAAAATCACAAAACCTCTCACAAAATCAAATAACCTCTCACAACATCACAAAACCTCTCACAAAATCAAATAACCCCTCACAAAATCACAAAACCTCTCACAAAATCACAAACCCTCTCACAAAATCGTGTCACAAAATCACAAACCCTCTCACAAAATCACAAACCCTCTCACAAAATCGTGTCACAAAATCACAAAATCACAAACCCTCTCACATCATCAAATAAACTCTCACAAAATCACAAAACCTCTCACAAAATCGTCTCAGAAAATCACAAAATCTCTCACAAAATCAAATAACCCTCTCACAAAATCGCTCAACCTCACACAAAATCACAAAATATCGAACAAGATCACAAACCTTCTCACAAAATCACAAACCTTCTCACAAAATCACAAACCCTCTAACAAAATAACAAAACATCTCACAAAATCAAATAACCTCTCACAAAATCACATCACCTCTCACAAAATCACAAACCCTCTCACAAAATCAAATAACCTCTCAGAAAATAACAAAACGTCTCACAAAATCACAAAACCTCCCACAAAATGACGAAACCTCTCACAAAATCACAAAAGCAAATAACCTCTCAAAAAATCAAATAAACTCTCAAAAAATCACAAAACCTCTCACAAAATCACAAAACCTCTCACAAAATCACCAAACCCTCTCACAAAATCACCAAACCTCTCACAAAATCACAAAACCTCTCACAAAATCATCTCACAAAATCACAAACCCTCTCACAAAATCAAATAACCCCTCACAAAATCAAATAACCTCTCACAAAATCAAATAACCCCTCATAAAATCAAAAACACTCACAAAATCACAAACCCTCTCACAAAATCGTGTCACAAAATCACAAAATCACAAACCCTCTCACAAAATCAAATAACCTCTCACAAAATCACAAACCCTCTCACAAAATCAAATAACCCCTCACAAAATCACAAAACCTCTCACAAAATCAAATAACCTCTCACAAAATCAAATAACCCCTCACAAAATCACAAAACCTCTCACAAAATCACAAACCCTCTCACAAAATCGTGTCACAAAATCACAAAATCACAAACCCTCTCACATCATCAAATAAACTCTCACAAAATCACAAAACCTCTCACAAAATCGTCTCAGAAAATCACAAAACCTCTCACAAAATCAAATAACCCTCTCACAAAATCGCTCAACCTCACACAAAATCACAAAACATCGAACAAGATCACAAATAATCTCACAAAATCACAAACCCTCTAACAAAATCACAAAACCTCTCACAAAATGTGCTAACATCACTGCCCTGCATAAAAAAGGTGCAAAAACAGATCCCTGTAACTACAGACCAATCAGCCTTCTCCCTATCATCAGCAAGGTTATGGAATCCATCATTGCTTCAGACATGAAATCCTTCCTCTTCTCCAATGGCTTGATTTCCAATCATCAATTTGGTTTCAGACCAGGTCACTCTACCCTGGATATGCTGCTACTGCTCTCCCATCAATGGATGGAGGTCCTCAATGCCAGACAGGAAATCCGAGCCGTATCCCTGGACATATCACGTGCTTTTGACACAGTCTGGCACCCTGCCCTACTCACCAAACTCTCTTCCCATGGTATTCAAGGCCATCTCCACTCATGGCTCGCAGACTTCCTCTCCTGTCGCAGTCAACGTGTGGCCCTAAATGGAGTTCTTTCATCCCCTCTTCCTGTGCAGGCTGGAGTTCCTCAAGGTAGCGTTCTGGGCCCTGTTCTTTTTCTGGTTTTCATCAATGATCTCTCGGACTCTCTGGAAAATCCTCTATTTCTCTTTGCCGATGACTCCACCCTCTGCCGTACCATCTGTCATCCCTCAGACCGGCAAGCAGCAGCTTCTTCGCTCACTGCAGATCTGGATAAAATCACAAACTGGTCCAACACGTGGAACATGTCTTTCAATCCACACAAATCTCACACTCTCACTATGTCTCTCCGAAAGGACCGTTTACAAAACCCCCCCATCCACTTTCTCAACAATCCTCTGGAAGAAGTCTTTTCTTTCAAGCTTCTGGGTCTCACTATCTGCCATGACCTTTCCTGGGAAAGTCACATTTCCAACCTTGCCTCAAAAGCCAGTCGCCGACTGGGAATCCTCCGTCGTGCAAAGTCCTTCCTCGGCCCTCTTGAGCTCCTGACTACTTACAAAGCTTTTGTCCGTAGCGTGATGGAGTACTGCTCTCCCCTCTGGGCTGGTGCTCCTGCCTCCCACCTTTCTCGACTTCACGCTGTCGAAACCAGGGCTTTTAAGATCATTGGCATCTCCCGCAATGAAGCTGAGTCTTTGGGCCTCTCACTCAATCACCGCAGGTTGGTCGGTGGTCTTTCTGTCTTCTACCGACTCCTCTCCAGCCTTGCCCCCCCTGCTCTCTCTGCGATTTGTCCCAACCACATTTCCACAGGGCGCTCAAGGTCCGCCAACAACCCCCTTCTGGTAAAACTACCAAAATCACGAATCACTGCTCATCTTCACTCTTTCATTCCTCTTTTTCCCGCCTTTGGAATAAACTTCCTCACTCTATTCTTTCCCATTCTTCCCTCCAGGCTTTCAAAACAGCTGTTCACCACCACCTCTTATCTTCCCCCATCCAAATCCTCGATCTTTTCTACCCCCGATAATCCACCCAAGCCCACTTCCTTCAATTCTCCTGCTTTCCTTCCTGAAAGTCCCTGTAATGTCCATCTTCTCCTCGCCATGTTCCCCGTCCCATCCCCATCCCTCTCCCTTCCACAGTTCACCTGTGTCTGTTCCCCAATGTTTTGTCCCTTCCACTCCCACCCCTCTTGTCTCATGCCTCCTTGCTGTGAGTTGTGTGTTAGCTCTCATACGAGCCTCGACCAAGGTATACAAAAAAAAAAAAAAAAAAAAAAAATCACAAACCCTCTAACAAAATCAAATAACCCCTCACAAAATCACAAAACATCTCACAAAATCACAAAACCTCTAACAAAATCAAAGAACCTCTCACAAAATCACAAACCCTCTCACAAAATCACAAAATCACAAACCCTCTCACAAAATCACAAAACATCTCACAAAATCAAATAACCCCTCACAAAATCACAAACCCTCTCACAAAATCATGAAAGCTCACAAAATCACAAAAAATCTCACAAAATCACACCCTCTCACCAAATCACAAAACCTCTCACAAAATCACCAAATTAAAGAACCTCTCACAAAATCACAAACCCTCTCTCAAAATCACAAAACATCTCACAAAATCGTGTCACAAAATCACAAAATCACAAACCCTCTCACATCATCAAATAAACTCTCACAAAATCACAAAACCTCTCACAAAATCGTCTCAGAAAATCACAAAACCTCTCACAAAATCAAATAACCATCTCACAAAATCGCTCAACCTCACACAAAATCACAAAACATCGAACAAGATCACAAATAATCTAACAAAATCACAAACCCACTAACAAAACCAAAAAACCCCACACAAAATCACAAACCCTCTAACAAAATCAAATAACCCCTCACAAAATCACAAAACATCTCACAAAATCACAAAACCTTTAACAAAATCAAAGAACCTCTCACAAAATCACAAACCCTCTCACAAAATCACAAAACATCTCACAAAATCAAATAACCCCTCACAAAATCACAAACCCTCTCACAAAATCAAATAACCTATCACAAAATCATGAAAGCTCACAAAATCACAAAAAATCTCACAAAATCACACCCTCTCACCAAATCACAAAACCTCTCACAAAATCACCAAATTAAAGAACCTCTCACAAAATCACAAACCCTCTCTCAAAATCACAAAACATCTCACAAAATCACAAAACATCTCACATAATCACAAATCCTCTCACAAAATCACAAAACATCTCACAAAATCAAATAACCCTCTCACAAAACCACAAAACCTCTCACATAATCACAAACCCTCTCACAAAATCACAAACCCTCTCACAAAATCACAAACCCTCTCACAAAATCACAAAACATCTCACAAAATCACAAAATCACAAAACCTCTCAGAAAATAACATATCCTCCAACAAAATCAAATAACCTCTCACAAAATCACAAAATCACAAACCCTCTCACAAAATCACAAACCCTCTCACAAAATCACAAAACCTCTCACAAAATCAAATAACCTCTCACAAAATCACAAACCCTCTCACAAAATCACAAAACCCCTCACAAAATCAAATAACCTCTCACAAAATAAAATAACCCCTCACAAAAATCACAAACCCTCTCACAAAATCCCAAACCCTCTCGCAAAATCACAAAACCTCTCACAAAATCACAAACCCTCTCACAAAATCACAAACCCTCTCACAAAATAACAAAACGTCTCACAAAATCACATCACCTCTCACAAAATCACATCACCTCTCACAAAATCACAAACCCTCTCACAAAATAACAAAACATCTCACAAAATCAAATAACCGCTCAGAAAATAACAAAACGTCTCACAAAATCACAAAACCTCTCACAAAATCACATCACCTCTCACAAAATCACAAACCCTCTCACAAAATCACATAACATCTCACAAAATCAAATAACCTACCACAAAATGACGAAATCTATCACAAAATCACAAACCCTCTCACAAAATCACAAAATCAAATAACCTCTCAAAAAATCAAATAACCTCTCACAAAATTAAATCATCTCTCACAAAATCACAAAACCTCTCACAAAATCGTCTCAGAAAATCACAAAACCTCTCACAAAATCAAATAACCCTCTCACAAAATCGCTCAACCTCACACAAAATCACAAAACATCGAACAAGATCACAAATAATCTCACAAAATCACAAACCCTCTAACAAAATCACAAAACCTCTCACAAAATCACAAAACCTCTAACAAAATCAAATAACCCCTCACAAAATCACAAAACATCTCACAAAATCACAAAACCTTTAACAAAATCAAAGAACCTCTCACAAAATCACAAACCCTCTCACAAAATCACAAAACATCTCACAAAATCAAATAACCCCTCACAAAATCACAAACCCTCTCACAAAATCAAATAACCTATCACAAAATCATGAAAGCTCACAAAATCACAAAAAATCTCTCAAAATCACACCCTCTCACCAAATCACAAAACCTCTCACAAAATCACCAAATTAAAGAACCTCTCACAAAATCACAAACCCTCTCTCAAAATCACAAAACATCACACAAAATCACAAAACATCTCACATAATCACAAATCCTCTCACAAAATCACAAAACATCTCACAAAATCAAATAACCCTCTCACAAAACCACAAAACCTCTCACATAATCACAAACCCTCTCACAAAATCACAAACCCTCTCACAAAATCACAAACCCTCTCACAAAATCACAAAACATCTCACAAAATCACAAAATCACAAAACCTCTCAGAAAATAACATATCCACCAACAAAATCAAATAACCTCTCACAAAATCACAAAATCACAAACCCTCTCACAAAATCACAAACCCTCTCACAAAATCACAAAACCTCTCACAAAATCAAATAACCTCTCACAAAATCACAAACCCTCTCACAAAATCACAAAACCCCTCACAAAATCAAATAACGTCTCACAAAATAAAATAACCCCTCACAAAAATCACAAACCCTCTCACAAAATCCCAAACCCTCTCGCAAAATCACAAAACCTCTCACAAAATCACAAACCCTCTCACAAAATCACAAACCCTCTCACAAAATAACAAAACGTCTCACAAAATCACATCACCTCTCACAAAATCACAAACCCTCTCACAAAATCACAAACCCTCTCACAAAATAACAAAACATCTCACAAAATCAAATAACCGCTCAGAAAATAACAAAACGTCTCACAAAATCACAAAACCTCTCACAAAATCACATCACCTCTCACAGGGGAACAAACCCTCTCACAAAATCAAAAAACCTCGCACAAAATCAAATAACCTCCCACAAAATGACGAAACCTCTCACAAAATCACAAACCCTCTCACAAAATCACAAAATCAAATAACCTCTCAAAAAATCAAATAACCTCTCACAAAATTAAATCATCTCTCACAAAATCACAAAACCTCTCACAAAATTAAATCATCTCTCACAAAAGCACCAAACCCTCTCACAAAATCACCAAACCTCTCACAAAATCACAAAACCTCTCACAAAATCGTCTCACAAAATCACGAACCCTCTCACAAAATCAAATAACCTCTCACAAAATCAAATAACCCCTCACAAAATCAAATAACCCCTCATAAAATCAATAACCCCTCATAAAATCACAAACCCTCTCACAAAAATCAAATAACCTCTCACAAAATCAAATAACCTCTCACAAAATCACAAAACCTCTCACAAAATCAAATAACCCCTCACAAAATCACAAAACCTCTCACAAAATCACAAACCCTCTCACAAAATCGTGTCACAAAATCACAAAATCACAAACCCTCTCACAAAATCACAAACCCTCTCACAAAATGGTGTCACAAAATCACAAAATCACAAACCCTCTCACATCATCAAATAAACTCTCACAAAATCACAAAACCTCTCACAAAATCGTCTCAGAAAATCACAAAACCTCTCACAAAATCAAATAACCCTCTCACAAAATCGCTCAACCTCACACAAAATCACAAAACATCGAACAAGATCACAAACCCTCTCACAAAATCACAAACCCTCTAACAAAATCAAATAACCCCTCACAAAATCACAAAACATCTCACAAAATCAGTAAACCTCTAACAAAATCAAAGAACCTCTCACAAAATCGCAAACCCTCTCACAAAATCGCAAAATCACAAACCCTCTCACAAAATCACAAAACATCTCACAAAATCAAATAACCCCTCACAAAATCACAAACCCTCTCACAAAATCAAATAACCTATCACAAAATCATGAAACCTCACAAAATCACAAAAAATCTCACAAAATCACAAAACATCTCACATAATCACAAAACCTCTCACAAAATTAAAGAACCTCTCACAAAATCACAAAATCACAAACCCTCTCACAAAATCACAAAACATCTCACAAAATCACAAAACATCTCACATAATCACAAACCCTCTCACAAAATCACAAAACATCTCACAAAATCAAATAACCCTCTCACAAAATCACAAACCCTCTCACAAAATCACAAACCCTCTCACAAAATCACAAAACATCTCACAAAATCACAAAATCACAAAACCTCTCAGAAAATCACATAACCTCTCACAAAATCAAATAACCTCTCACAAAATCAAATAACCTCTCACAAAATCACAAAATCACATCACCTCTCACAAGATCAAATACCCTCTCACAAAATCACAAACCCTCTCACAAAATCACAAACCCTTCACAAAATCACAAACCCTCTCACAAAATCACAAACCCTCTCACAAAATCACAAACCCTCTCACAAAATCACAAAACCTCTCACAAAATCAAAGAACCTCTCACAAAATCACAAACCCTCTCACAAAATCACAAAACCCCTCACAAAATCAAATAACCTCTCACAAAATCAAATAACCCCTCACAAAAATCACAAAACTCCTCACAAAATCCAATAACCCCTCACAAAAATCACAAACCCTCTCACAAAATCCCAAACCCTCTCACAAAATCAAAAAACCTCTCACAAAATCACAAACCCTCTCACAAAATCACAAAACCTCTCACAAAATCACAAACCCTCTCACAAAATCACAAAACATCTCACATAATCACAAACCCTCTCACAAAATCACAAAACATCTCACAAAATCAAATAACCCTCTCACAAAACCACAAAACCTCTCACAAAATCACAAAACCTCCAACAAAATCACAAACCTTCTCACAAAATCACAAGCCCTCTCACAAAATCACAAACCCTCTCACAAAATCACAAAACATCTCACAAAATCACAAACCCTATCAAAATCACAAAACATATCACAAAATCAAATGACCTATCACAAAATCACGAAGCCTCACAAAATCACAAAATATTTCACCAAATCACAAACCCTCTCACAAAATTACAAACCCTCTCACAAAATCACAAAACATCTCAGAAAATCAAAGAACCTCTCACAAAATCACAAACCCTCTCACAAAATCACAAAACCTCTCACAAAATCACAAAACCTCTCATCAAATCACAAACCCTCTCGCAAAATCACAAAATCAAAGAACCTGACAAAATCAAATAACCTCTCACAAAATCACAAACGCTCTCACAAAATCATAAAACATCTCACAAAATCAAATAACCTCTCACAAAATCAAATAACCCCTCACAAAATCACAAAACCTCTCACAAAATCACAAACCCTCTCACAAAATCACAAACCCTCTCACAAAATCACAAACCCTCTCACAAAAACACAAAACCTCTGACAAAATCGCAAACCCTCGCACAAAATCACAAAACATCTCACAAAATCACATAATGTCTCACAAATACAAATAACCTCTCACAAAATCACAAACCCTCTCACAAAATCAAATAACCTCTGACAAAAATCACAAAACCTCTCACAAAATTAAATCATCTCTCACAAAATGAAATAACCTCTCACAAACTCAAATAACCTCTCACAAAATCACAAAACCTCTCACAAAAATCACAAAACCTCTCACAAAATCACATCACCTCTCACAAAATCACAAACCCTCTCACAAAATAACAAAACGTCTCACAAAATCAAATAACCTCTCAGAAAATAACAAAACGTCTCACAAAATCACAAAACCTCTCACAAAATCACAAAGCCTCTCACAAAATCATATAACCTCTCACAAAATCACAAAGCCTCTCACAAAATCACAAAGCCTCTCACAAAATCACATAACCTCCCACAAAATCACAAACCCTCTCACAAAATCACAAAACCTCTCACAAAATCACAAAATCACATCACCTCTCACAAAATCACAAAACCTCCCACAAAATCAAAGAACCTCTCACAAAATCACAAAACCTCTCACAAAATCACAAAACCTCCCGCAAAATCACAAGAGCTCTCGCAAAATCAAAGAGCCTCGCACGAAATCACAAAACCTCTCACAAAATCACAAAACCTCTCACAAAATCACAAAACCTCTCACAAAATCACAAACCCTCTCACAACATCACAAACCCTCTCACAAAATCACATAATGTCTCACAAAATCAAATAACCCCTCACAAAATCACAAACCCTCTCACAAAATCACAAAACCTCTCACAAAATCACATAATGTCTCGCAAAATCAAATAACCCCTCACAAAATCACAAACCCTCTCACAAAATCACAAAACATCTCACAAAATCACAAAACCTCTCACAAAATCAAAGAACCTCTAACAAAATCACAAAATCAAATAACCTCTCACAAAATCACAAAACCTCTCACAAAATCGTCTCAGAAAATCGCTCAACCTCACACAAAATCACAAAACATCGAACAAGATCACAAACCCTCTCACAAAATCACAAACCCTCTCACAAAATCAAAGAACCTCTCACAAAATCACAAACCCATTCACAAAATCACAAAACATCTCACAAAATCACAAAACCTCTCACAAAATCAAATAACCTCTCACAAAATCACAAAACATCTCACAAAATCACAAAACATCTCACAAAATCACAAAACCCCTCACAAAATCAAATAACCTCTCACAAAATCAAATAACCCTCTCACAAAATCACAAAACCTCTCACAAAATCACAAAACCTCTCACAAAAATCACATAACCTCGAACAAAATCAAATAACCCCTCACAAAATCACAAAATCACAAACCCTCTCACAAAATCACAAACCCTCTCAGAAAAATCACAAAATCACAACCTCTCACAAAATCAAATAACCTCCCACAAAATGATGAAACCTCTCACAAAATCACAAAATCACATAACCTCTCACAAAATCAAATAACCTCTCAAAAAATTAAATAACCCCTGAAAAAATCACAAACCCTCTCACAAAATCACAAAACCCCTCACAAAATCACAAAACCTCTCACAAAATGACAAAACCTCTCACAAAAAAAACATAACCTCTCACAAAAATCACAAAACCTCTCACAAAAATCACAAACCCTCTCACAAAATCACAAAACCTCTCACAAAATCAAAAAACCCCTCACAAAAAAACAAAACCTCTCACAAAAAAAACATAACCTCTCACAAAATCTTTCACAAAATCACAAAACCTCTCACAAAATCACAAAACCTCACAAAATGACAAACCCTCTCACAAAATCAAAAAACCTCTCACAAAAAAACAAAACCTCTCACAAAAAAACATAACCTCTCACAAAAATCACAAACCATCTCACAAAATCTTTCACAAAATCACAAAACCTCTCACAAAATCAAATAACCCCTCACAAAATCACAAAATCAAATAACCCTCTCACAAAATCACAAAACCCCTCACAAAATTACAAAATCACAAAATCACAAACCCTCTCACAAAATCAAATAACCTCTCACAAAATCAAATAACCTCTCACAAAATGACAATACCTCTCACAAAATCTCCAAACCTCTCACAAAAATCACAAAATCAAATAACCCTCTCACAAAATCACAAAATAACAAAACCTGTCACAAAATCAAATAACCTCTCACAAAAAAACATAACCTCTGACAAAAATCACAAAACATCTCAGAAAATCACAAAACCTTTCACAAAATCACAAAATCACAAAACCTTTCACAAAATCACAAAATCACAAAATCACAAAACCTCTCACAAAATCACAAAACCATAAAACTCTTCCCGAACCACAGAACTCTTCCAGAATCTCAAAACTCACAAAAAAAATCACAAAATTCAGAAAAAGTATAACTCTTACAACACTTCCATAAAATGAGAATTGTGACAAAACTCTTCCCGCATCACAAAGCTCTCATAAAACTAGTGTAATTAAAAAACTTTTCCAAAATCACAAAGCCCACAAAAAACCTCTTTGATATGCAAAAAACTTTCACAAACAGAAACCTTCCATAAACAAAAAATGATTTCATAACGACAAATCTCCAAAGGATGAGATGTAAATACAATTGCTATCGTGTTCCTTTGCATGATGATCACGTCGTGATCTTTCAACTTCACAGGCATATAAAGAAAACAACTTCATACATTAACCCTCACCATAACAAAGCACAAATCATAAACATAACCCAATTCCAAACAATAATCATAATCCCAAACTGTAATCATAACCAAATCCCAATCCGTAATCAGAACGCAAACCCAAACTGTAATCATAAACCAATCATAAAACCATAATCCTAATCCTAACCCAAACTGAAATCAACCCAAACCCAAACCGTAATCATACCCCAATCCCACGATAATAAAAACTCAAACCGTAATCAACCCAAAGCTAAACTAAAATCATAACCAAAACCCGAAACCATAATCATAGCCCAATCTCAAACCGTGATCATAACCCAAACTAAAACAGTAATCATAATGTAATACCAAACCGTAATCCAAACTCAAACCGTAATCCAAGCTCAAACCGTGATCATAACCCAAACCTAAACGAAAATCATAGCCCAATCCATGATCATAACCCAAACTAAAACAGTAATCATAACAAAATACCAATTCGTAATCCAAACTCAAACCGTGATCATAACCCAAACCTAAATTATAATCATAACAAAAACCCAAACCGAAATCATACCCCAAGCTCAAACCGTAATCATAACCCAGACTCAAACCGTAATCATACCACAAACCCAAACCATAATCATAGCCCAATCTCAAACCGTGATCATAACCCAAACTAAAACAGTAATCATAATGTAATACCAAACCGTAATCCAAACTCAAACCATAATCCAAGCTCAAACCGTGATCATAACTCAAACATAAACTATAACCATAACCCAAACTAAAACAGTTATCATAACAAAATACCAATCCGTGATCATAACCCAAACCTAAATTATAATCATAACAAAAACCCAAACCGAAATCATACCCCAAGCTCAAACCGTAATCATAACCCAGACTCAAACCGTAATCATACCACAAACCAAAACCATAATTATAGCCCAATTCCAAACCGAAATCCAAATCCAAACTATAATCAACCCAAACCTAAACTATAATCATAACCAAAACCCAAACCATAATCATAGCCCAATCCCAAACTAAAACAGTTATCATAACGAAATACCAAACCGTAATCCAAACTCAAACCGTGATCATAACCCAAACCTAAACTATCATCATAACAAAAACCCAAACCGAAATTATATCCCAGACTGAAACCGTAATCATATCACAAACCCAAACTGTAGTTATAGCCCAATCCCAAACCGAAATCCAAATCCAAACTATAAATCAACACAAAACGGAACTATAATCATAACCAAAACCCAAACCATAACCATAGCCCAATCCCAAACCAAAATAATACCCCAATCCCAAACCATAATCAGACCGCAAGCTCAAACCGCAATCATACTCCAATCCCAACCCAAAATCAACCAAATCTCAAACCGATATCATAACCCAAACTCAAACCAGAATCATACCCAAATACTTAACTGTAATCGCTACCCAAACTCAAACCATAATCATAACACAATCCCAAACTGTAATTACAACCCAAGCTCAAACCGTAATCATAAATCAAACTCAAACCATAATCATAACCCAATCCCAAACCGTAATCATAACCCAAACTCAAACCGTAATCACAACATAAAACTCAAACCGTAATCATAACCCAAACTCAAACTGTAATCATAACCCATTACCAAACTGTAATCATAACCCAATCCCAAACCGTAATCATAACCCATACTCAACCTGTAATCACTACCCAAACTCAAACCGTAATCATAACCTATACTCAACCTGTAATCACTACCCAAACTCAAACCGTAATCATAACCCAATCCCAAACCGTAATCACAACATAAAACTCAAAGAGTAATCATAACCCAAACTCAAACAGTAATCATAACCCAAACTCAAACTGAAATCATAACCCATTACCAAACCGTAATCATAACCCATACTCAACCTGTAATCACTACCCAAACTCCAACCGAAATCACAACCCAATCCTAAACCGTAATCACAACATAAAACTCAAACCGTAATCATAACCCAAACTCAAACTGAAATCATAACCCATTCCCAAACCATAATCCACAACTTTAACGCAAACCATAATCCACAACTACAACACAAACCATAATCCACAACTACAACACAAACAAGAATCCACAACTGCAACACAAACCATAATCCACAACTGCAACACAAACCATAATCCACAACTACAAAGCAAACAAGAATCCTCAACTGCAACACAAACAAGAATCCACAACTACAACACCAACAAGAATCCACAACTACAACACAAACAAGAATCCACAACTACAACACAAACAAGAATCCACAACTACAACACAAACAAGAATCCACAACTGCAACTCAAACCATAATCCACATCTATAATCCAAACCATAATCCACATCAAAAACCCAAACCATAATCCACAACTAGAACCCAAACATTAATCCAAACCCAAAACATAATTCACAACCACAACACAAACAATAATCCACAACTACAACCCAAGCAATAATCCACATCTATAACCCAAACCATAATCCATATCTATAACCCAAAACATAATCCACATGTATAACCCAAACCATAATCCACAGCTTTAACCCAAACCACAATCCACAACTATAACCCAAACCATAATCCACAACTTTAACCCAAACCATAATCCACAACTATAACCCAAACCATAATCCACATCTATAACCCAAACCATAATCCACAACTTTAACCCAAACCATAATCCATATCTATAACCCAAACCATAATCCACAACTATAACCCAAACATTAATCCAAACCCAAAACATAATCCACATGTATAACCCAAACCATAATCCATATCTATAACCCAAACCATAATACACAAATATAACCCAAACATTAATCCAAACACAAAACATAATCCACATGTATAACCCAAACCATAATCCACAACTATAACCCAAACCATAATCCACAACTCGAACCCAAACCATAATCCACAACTATAACCCAAACCATAATCCACAACTACAACCCAAACCATAATCCACAACTTTAACCCAAACAAGAATCCACAACTGCAACCCAAACAAGAATCCACAACTGCAACCCAAACAAGAATCCACAACTACAACCCAAACAAGAATCCACAACTACAACCCAAACCATAATCCACAACTTTAACCCAAACATTAATCCAAACCCAAAACATAATTCACAACCACAACACAAACAATAATCCACAACTACAACACAAACAAGAATCCACAACTGCAACACAAACAAGAATCCACAACTACAACCCAAACCATAATCCACAACTTTAACCCAAACCATAATCCACAACTATAACCCAAACATTAATCCAAACCCAAAACATAATCCACATGTATAACCCAAACCATAATCCACAACTATAACCCAAACCATAATCCACAACTACAACCCAAACCATAATCCACAACTTTAACCCAAACAAGAATCCACAACTACAACCCAAACAAGAATCCACAACTTTAACCCAAACATTAATCCAAACCCAAAACATAATTCACAACCACAACACAAACAAGAATCCACAACTACAACACAAACAAGAATCCACAACTGCAACCCAAACAATAACGTCAAGCATAACCACAACACCAACGCCCCTCTCCACGACCCACCACCCCCACCCCCACTCCATCTAATGACAGTTGTCCGAATGAAGTGAAAGCTGACACGAACCCACTTCAGGAGGTGGTGTCACTCACGTGCTTCTTTGGGACGGAATGGTCTCACAAGCGATCTGCTTCTCGGGACTTATTTAAGATGACTCATTACACTTACTCACTCATTATATGATTGTGGACGGGGGCGGGGGGGGGGTCAGTGACAGAACTCGGAGTGCATAATAACTGTCTAAATTATCCCAATAAAGGTCTTTGGCAAACAATGAGATTTTTGGGGCGTTTATCAAGTTCAAGCACAATCTTGACGAAGACCAAGCGCCTGCACCATTACGTTAACGATTGTTCTCCGGAGTGTCAAAACAGCAAAAGCATGAGGACACACCACCTGAAACACATCGATCCTATTAGGCCAAAAAGGCTTGATCCACTTCAGGTTTTCTCAACTCGTTTGGCCCGCCAGCGCACATAGCGTGACGTCACGGCGGCGCCGGTGGCTGCGAAATCCCGCAACGGAGCGGGGATCGGAACCGGAGCGCCGGATCGCACGCTCTATCGGAATGAATGGGAGGGAAAGGGATCGAAAAGCGCAGGCTTTGCGGAGGGGGAGAGACCGGGAGAATTGGGAACGAACCCGACGACCTGAGCTCACCTTTCAGTGCTCGTGGCTTCGCTTGCTTCCGCCGCGACATGGTGGCAAAGAGAGCGAGATGTGGTCCGACTACGGAGTCGCGGATGTCGGCATGGAAGGGAGTGCGGGATGATGGATGGGTGTTGTAGAGAGAGGGGATGCACCGCGCGCGCGTTCCAAAACGGTGGCAGGTATTTCGAAAGGTAAATAAAGCAAACAGCCGCACTTTGATACCTTTGGGTAGGGAGTGCGGGCCCACACCTTGATACCGGTAGGTAGAGAGTGCGGACGGCCCGCTATTCCTGCTACAAAGGAAAGGGTACTTTGGGGACAGTCCCAAGTTTGGTGGATTTATAAAAAGTTGGTAGCGACCGAAGTGGTGAAAAGAAACAAGTTAACAACCCCCCCCCGCCCCACCCCCAAACCCTGCCCAGCCCCCCACCCTCCCCTCCTCCCTTTACAGCGAGTGCTCTACTCGTCCGATACCTGGAAGTAGAATAGTAAACGCGAAGTAGAGAATTAAAATTGGACCCAAAGTGGTCGCATCACTTAGAAGGCGAGTGTGGTGGCGCGAGGACGAGCGCAGCGAGTCACGGCAATGGAGGGTCGCGGAGCGGGACCGAGCGGGACCGAGCGGGCGGGATACTCGGGAAGAATGGACCCAACGTCTTGTCTCCCTCGGAGACCCCACTCGCTGTGCCCCCTTTCGTAAGAGACCCCACTCGCTGTGCCCCCTTTCGAAGGAGACCCCACTCGCTGTGCCCCCTTTCGAAGGAGACCCCACTCGCTGTGCCCCCTTTCGAAAGAGACCCCACTCGCTGTGCCCCCCTTTCGAAGGAGACCCCACTCGCTGTGCCCCCTTTCGAAGGAGACCCCACTCGCTGTGCCCGGTTCGTAAGAGACCCCACTCGCTGTGCCCGGTTCGTAAGAGACCCCACTCGCTGTGCCCGGTTCGTAAGAGACCCCACTCGCTGTGCCCGGTTCGTAAGAGACCCCACTCGCTGTGCCCGGTTCGTAAGAGACCCCACTCGCTGTGCCCGGTTCGTAAGAGACCCCACTCGCTGTGCCCGGTTCGTAAGAGACCCCACTCGCTGCGCCCGGCTCGGAGAAGAACGCACTCGGTCGCCGCGTCCCCAGCTCGGACGAGACCCCACTCGGTCGCCGCGTCCCCAGCTCGGACGAGACCCCACTCGCCGCGCTCGGACGAGACCCCACTCGGTCGCCGCGTCCCCGGCTCGGCACGAGCGGCGGGAGCGCGGGCTCGAGGCGCGCGCGCGCGCTCCGTGTGCGCTCCGCGGACGCTCCGAGGCCGCATAATAAGGCGAAAAAAATCAAGCGAGGCCCCGAGCCCATCAGGAGCGCTCCGCGGGGGATCGTTCCCGCCGGGAACGGCACTGTACGTAATCACGAAGGAAATCATTGTCGGAGAGGCGAGCACGGTTCGTGAATAATGAAAGCGCCGTGCGGTCGTCGGCAAGACCCGGCGCGGCCCGCTCCGAGCCAGGACTCCGCCGCCGTGTTGTTATTGTTGTTTGTTTGTTCTCCTAACGATGTCCGCTCCACGTTTTCTTCCCTCGTCCTTCATCTTCCATGGCCGACCTCGCGCCACGCATTGTGACGTCGGGTTCACGGTTCCAGCGAGTGGGATTATCGCGTCCTCCTCTGGCTCTGCACGTCGTTTCCACCTTGTTTTGTTTACTGATTCCGATGGGGGGGGAGTGTGGTTGAGGGGTTGGGGGGAAAGTGTGTCCGAGCCTCGTCCTTTGACCCGCGTGCGTCGCCCTGTTCCCACCATGAAGTGCATTGATGTTGATGTGTCAGGTTTTTACATTTTCAACATCCATTTCAATCTGTCGTCACTCACGATGTTCCTCATCTCCAGTCTCTGTCTCGGTTCGTTTCGCACATCTTCAACCTGCAGCCCACCTGCGTCAATCGGTCGGCACACCTCGTCGCACCGGAAGGGGGCTCCACCAACAAAAATGGGTTCAACAACGATTTTATATCCACACGTTTCACTCATCACACCTCTTCTCTCCACTATTTACAAACACACCTCTTACAGTCGGACCATTAATTCATGCAATTATTTGATGCACACACCTCCACCACTTCGCTTCACGCACCTCTTCGATCCACTCCATTGAGACCCACCCCTCTTCCACTTTTGCACACACCTCTTACACATTGTGCCACTTCGCTTCACACACCTCTTCTATCCACTCCATTTCAAATCACACCTTCTATCAACCATATTTCAATCCACACCTCTTCCATTCATGCAACTACAATTGACACCTCTTCGATGCACCCTATTTTGACCCCAAAACTCCTTCCATTCGTACCACTTCTTCTCACACCTCTTCCATTCATATAATTCTCGACTCCATTTGACCCACACTTCTTCAATAAAAAAACCGATTTCTTCCTTTTCTCCAATGCCCTCATCTCAGATCATCAATTTGGTTTCAGACTAGGTCACTCCTCATCTTGGACATGCTGCTTCGACTCACCCAACAATGGACGGAGGTCCTCAATGTCAGACATGAGATCAGGGCCGTCTCTCTGGACATATGACATGCTTTTTAGCTCACCTGGACTTTCGTCCTGTGAGCTTATACAATCGAGCAGTGTCCGTCGGTGAGGAGGTGAGTCTGTCAGTCAGTCAGACAGTTCATATCACTTAAACCAAACACACCATTTTGATGAAACTTGGCCACAAGCTTCATATCTGATGCCGAACGAAGATTTATTGACCGCATCAAAATCTGCGCTCATTGAAGGGGTTTATGGGGGAGGGGGGTTGACCCTCCCCACCCCCAAAATAGGTATTTGCTCTTTTCTCCAAAACTACACACACAATTTTTATGAAACTTGACCACAACATTAATCACCCATGACGTACCAAACTTTATCGAACGCATCAAAATCTGTACTCATTAAAGGGGTCTTCAGGGGCTGGGGGGTTGAACCCACCAACATAGGTATTTGTTTTCTTCTCCGAAACTACACACACAATTTTAATGGAACTTGACCACAACATTCATCACCCATGACGTACCAAACTTTATCGACCGCATCAAAATCTGTGCTCATTATAGGGGTCTTCGGGGGGTGGGGGGTTGAACCCACCCAAGTAGGTATTTGTTTTCTTCTCTGAAACTACACACACTATTTTGATGGAACTTGACCACAACCTTCATCACCCAAAGTTTATTGTATGCATAAAAATCTGTGCTCATCAAAGGGATCTGGGGGGTGGGGATGTTGACCCCCAAAACAGGTATTTGCTTTCTTCTCGGAAACTACACAAACAATTTCAATGAAACTTGACCACAACCTTCATCACCCGAAATGTACCGAAGTTTGTTCACGGCATCAAAAAATTCACGGTCAAAGGAGGTCTGCGGAGGGGGGGGGGTTGAGTGACTGATGCTCCTGATCCAGGTGAGCTTCAGGACAGGCGATCCTTTTTTTTTTGTTGTTTACCCAGTCGAGGTTCGTGAAAGAGCTGGGACACTGAATTGATTCGGATGTCATAGGACAATAGGAACAAGAGAGAGAGTGGGGACACCAACAACGGTGTCAAATGCCAAGATAGAGGGAGACTTGGATAAAAATGGGTGTGGGGAGGAAGGGACAAGATTAATACAGAAGGAAATTCTCAGGAGGAAAAAACTGGAAATTTGGATGGAGAAGGAATGGTTTGGTGAGGGGGGAGGATGGTTAACGAGGATGGACAAGATCATGGTTTTGGATTGTGGGTGGTCTGAGATGGTGGTGAGCAGCTATCTTGAAGATCTGGAGTGAAGAATAAGAATGAATATAATGTGAAAGTTGATTCCACAGGCAGGAAAAAAAAAAAAAAGAGGAAAGAATCAGTGGAGGTGAGCAGTGAGTATTCATAAACTTTATCAACAATCTCTCTGACTCTGGAAAATCAAATTTATCGATTTGCGAATGACTCCACCCTCTGCCATCATCCTTCTGGTAAGCAGCCTGCAGCCTCTTCCTTCCACTCAGAGCTTGACAAAATCACAAGCTGCTCAAACACTTGGAACATGTCTTTCATTCCAGATAATTCTCACTCTCTCACTCTCTTTCCGAAAGGACCGTCTGACAACCCCAAACCCCACACATTTATTTTCTGAACAATCCTCTTGAGGAAGTTCAGTCACTCATACTCCTGGGTCCCAGTATCAGCCATGATTTTTCTTGGGTAAAGGACACTTCAAAGTTGGCTTCCAAAGCCAGTCAATGACTGACTCCGTCGTACAAAGTCCTTCCTTGGCACACTTGAACTCCTCTCCACCTACAAGGCCTTCACCCGCAGCTTGATGGAATACTGCTCTCTTCTCTGGGCTGTGCCCCTGCCTCATCTTGCTGGCTTAACACCGTGGAAACCAAGGCCTTTAAAGTCATTGGAATCTCCCACATTGAAGCTGAGACCATGGGCTTTTCACTTTCCCATCGCAAATAGGTAGTTGGTCTCTCTGTCTTCTACCACCTCCTTTCTGGTCCTGCACCTCTGCTTTGTGCTTTGTCCTTCTCTACCCCCCCCCACCACCGTTCCCCCCACCACTCCTCCCCCCACCACTCCTCCCCCCACTGGTTTCTGCAGGAAACACATGGTTCACCATAAACTTCTTTCTAGTGAAACTCCCAAAATCCAGAATCATTGTTCACCTCCACTCATTTGTTTCTCTTTCTTTTCGGCACCTGTGGAATAAGCTTCCTTAGTCTTTTCAATCTCATTGCTCCCTCCAGTTCTTCAAGGCAGCTGTTCACCATCGTTTCAGGTCATCTCCAATCCAACACAATGATCTTTTCTACCCCATTAAACCACCACTGACTCCCAAGCCCTCCTCCATTCAAATTTTCAGTTTTTATTTCCTGAAGTTTGTTTCTGTGTCCATCTTGTCCACCACATTCATTCTCCCCAACCCTCATTCCTCCCTACATCCCGTATTTGTCCAAGTTTCCCTCCATTTTATCCTTCAACTCTGCTGCTGGTGTCCCTCGTCCCCCCCCCCCCCCCAATTCCTTTTGTTCTGTTGTGTCCAGGTCCATTCAGCATTCCAGCTCTTCCACAAGCCTTGACTTTGTATCCAAAAAATCGTCTTCTATTCATCACATTTTGACCCACACCTCTTCCACTCAGATAACTTTTACTCAAACAACTATTCCATACACACACTTCTTCTATCCACCCAATTTACTCCCACATATCTTCCCTTTGTACCACTTCTCGCTTACACATCCCTTCAATCCAAACAGCTCTTTTTACTCTTCCCTCCCACCAAAATATCTTCTACTCTTCCCTCTCCTATCCACACATTTCATTTCCTTTACCTATTTTATCTGCACTACCTTTCCCGACAACTTTCCCACCTATGCATCTCACCAAACGAGCCCTTGTTTCTCATATCTTACACTAACTCGGCGATTTCATGTCGCTTTTAAACAGCTGCTTCGCTTCACCATTCATTCTGGTTCAGTCTCATTTCTTTGGTTTGTGCAACAATTCATAAAGTACATTTTATTAAATTCTCCAAAGATCATCAAACGTATTTATAGTTGTGAAAAAAGCTGTATCAGTACGATTTGTGAAAATGCAATTACACACCTTTACATTTCCATGAAGTTATACCGGCTAAAAAGAACAACAATGCAGGCTTTTAAACACCCACATACAAATCATAGAAAATTGATCAATCGTTTCATTGACTATTGATTGTACATGAACAAACCATAGGCATTGCGACTTGCACAAATAAATGGCAAACAAAAGGGTTCAATTGTGACTGGCCATGCATTGTGTGCAAATACACGAACGGCATATCTTTATATATATATATATATATATATATATATATATATATATATATATATATATATATATATATATATATATATATATATACACACATATACATATACATATACATATACATATATATATATATATATATATATATATATATATATATATATATATATATATATATATATATATACATATACATATATATATATATATATATATATACATATACATATATATATAGATATATATATATATCTACATATACATATATATATATATATATCTACATATACATATACATATATATATATATATACATATACATATACATATATATATATATACATATACATATATATATATATATATATATATATATATTGTTGTGGTTGACGAAATTCGCAAACCACCATTCAGGTCCCTTCGGTGAGATATCTCTGTAAGTATATGTGTAGTTAGGCCCAAACCCGTTGTTTCGAGAGAATAAATGTCATTCATTCGGACTGCGACCCTTCAGGATAGCCGTTTTTCTTTACTATCTTTATTTTGGACCAGCCGCCATTACTACCACCACCAACCACGTCTCAACAGCCATCACACAACAACCACCAACCGCAACGCCGCTTCACAACAACAGCCACGACCTTTACCGTCACAACTCGCCCTCGCAACCATCGCATCACCGTCATTCCCACGCCGCTTGTGGGCACCGATACTGGACTCGTGCAGGGCGCGCACCGAGCAGGGGTGCAAAAGCGCCGGCCTTTCCGAAGAAAACGGATCAAAAACTACTCACGCCCACTTCTGTTCCGTCCTATCGGCGAGCGTGGGGCGATTTGGCCCCGCCTCCAGGTGCGTTGGAGTAATATCGCTATATGCAAATTCATGGATCAAAAAGCATTCACGCCCACTTTTCCTCGGTCCAATGGGGAGCCAGTTAGAGGTGAAGGGTCGGAGGTAAAGGGTCGAAGGTGAAGGAGCGAGGCCACGGGGCATATAAGGGGCCGCGCTCGCCAAACAGTTCAGTACGGAGGGGAGAGAGTGAAGAGTTCGGAGCCAGTGAAGAGTTGGGACGAGTCAAGAGAGGAGACGGAGAGGGCGGTTGGACGGAGCTGTGGAGAGGTGGCGGCGGCGAAGACGGTCGAGGGGGTGCTCGTGTCGGAGTCGGGGAGCTGCGGAGGGAGAGGCCGGCGGCGCGACCGAGGTCGTGGTGGAGACGCTCGTCGCGGGACCCGAGACAGGGAGATATCCACCCCCCCCCCGAGCATCAACAACCCCCTCCTGTTTCCCCCCGCGCTGAGATAGTGCGAGAAGGGGGCCCCGTTCCCACCCCATACCAGGCAGTCCCAGCGAGGCCTGCGGAGTCGGGGCGCCAGCGCCATTTTGCGGCTCATCACCAGACGGGTAGGCCCGACGCGGTCTCGGCCCCAGGCCCGCCTACCCCCCTCATCCTTGAGGGTGGTCCTTTTCTTTTGCTTTGAGTGTATGTGTTGTCGGCGCCGTCTGTGAAGTAAAATTGTATAAGTGTTGCCGTGTGCTCGGTAGTCGGTTAGATCTGCATTGTTGCATTTGCTTTTTGTGTATTATTGTGTTTCTTCTTCTTTTACATTTGCTTTTGGTGTAATTGTATATGTGTGCTTTCCGTTCATCGCGAAATAAATGTGCTTCATGTTGAACTGTTTTCCCGTTTTGCTTCGTCTTTTCCTTTATTGAATCTCCATCTTACTTCACGTAAAGGGTTGGTCGTGACTAAAACGCCCGATAATTAATCGAACCATCGAGGCCGACGATAACACCGCTCGGTTATCCCGATAGTACGGAACGGGTCGCTTAAAGTGGCCCGTGTCCGAAGTCGACCTGCGGCGAGGTGCGATCGCCCGGTCTACCCTCCGTGTGGGTACTTAGGTAGGTCGAATTTGGCGAGCAACCCTATCCCACGCGGGGGGCCGATTGGCACGATCGTGGTGAGGCCGAAAGGTCCACCCGTGACTAGTTCCCGGCATTAGTCCGAGATAGTCACGACGGGATTGTCCGTCCGGTGGGCGACGTGCCGCGATTCGAGTTACGTGGCCGTTCGCACGCCGGCGGGCGCGAATCCGCAACAATATATATATATACATATACATACATATATACATATATACATATATACATATATATATACATATACATACATATATATATATATATATATATATATATATATATATATATATTGTTAAAGATTCGGCGGTGGCAGGATTCACACCCAACTCTTAACAGCCAAATGTTGAAGATTCGGCGTCACTTAACAGCACCCTCGTCTCCGGGATTATAACGCTGGCTAGCTCGGCACAGGTCTCGGGTTACGCGCCTCAGATCACGATACCAAAATACACCTGTGCCTTGCCAGCTGGGAAAATAGACCCCGGCTACAGACTGGATTTGTCAGAGACCGAGCGGAGTCTGCCAGTCCGTAGCCCGTTTGGGTTTTATATCCAAATTGAGCGGATTGTTCCTCAGTGCGGCACGAATAAATTCAAGGCGGCAAATCTCATATAACTCAGCCAAATTTATTGGGGACACATCGGGGAACACTACACAAGCAAAACATTCACGACAATGTTTTAATCAATCTATAACCCGCCCTTAACTAGGGAGCTACGGATTATGGGTTTCGAAGGGAACCCTAGCGAGATAAACCTTAGACAACATGCAGACAAGACATGCAGACAAGACACACAGTACTTGGTGATGCCTCATGGACCAGAGTTTGACGAAAGTGTCAAAGGCACGAATGCGGCTCGTGACAAGCCGATGTCAACGGATTCGAGCGCCCAAGCCGCCTCAAACACGCCGCATGGCAAAATGGCGGCGGCGTCCTTTTGTCACACTGCCCATGCACGCAGCCTCAGCGCGTTCAGCCCCAGTAAGGTCGACGGCACAAGAGTGGAAGGTCCACAGTGTGCTCCAGCTGGCTTTTCACAAAGTCCAGCATACGAATCCAGGCCTGGCCTGCTCACCAGATCAGACCAAATCAGGGTGTTGGGCTCCGCAGGCGGATCGACAAATGTGTCGAGCCGTGCCGGGAGCAAAGACAGTCAGAGGCTCCGTCACTGGACTCCAGATGAACCTGTCGAGGACCTCCTCATAAAAGTCGATCGCCGACTCCCCTCATTCCGTTCCTCCTGCCTCTTTCACGAAGCAGATCGCACACTCGACTCCAGCAGCCTCTCTTGCCTCTTTCACGAAGCAGATCGCAGACAGACACAGCCGTCCCTTACACAGCCGATTGCGACTCCCACTCGTCGTTTCTCATCCAGCAGAAGGCAGACTGACCTCATCCAGTTCCTCTTGCCATTCGGGGCGGCCTTTTCACGAGAGCCGATCGCAAAAACCCTCATGCAGTTCCTCCTACAACCGATCGCCCGACTCGATACTCAGGCAGATCCACCCCTGCCTTTCCGGCGCTCGCTCTCTCGAAGCCGACTGCCACTCTTAGAGCACTGGGCGGGGACTGTCATCCGAAGAGGGGGAGGAAGAAGAACCTCTCGGTGCACCACCACTGAACAGCCTGCTACACCTCCCGACACACATGTAACATCCAATTACCGAACAACCTGGCTAAACATGCATTTAATGGGGGATCTGGGCTAATGCTATATTTAATAACACACTAAGGGCCATTTCAAAAAATATATATATATATATATATATAGTAATCCCCCGTTTCTCACGGGGGTTACGTTCCAAACCTCCCCGCGCTTAGTGAAAATCCGCGATGAATGGACGCCTCCCCAAAAAATCGATTCGTCTGGTCTGGTCGGTTTGGGAGTGATCGGGTTTGAGGTGCCTGAGATCGACTAGTCTGGTCTGGTTGGTTTGGCAGTGATTGGGTTTGAAGTGCCGGAGATCGACTAGTCTGGTCTAGTCGGTTTTGAGGTGCTGGGTATGAGCAGTGCTCGTCCAACGGCGGCAAACCTTTTTCCTTCCCGAAGCATATATCGAGCACCTTTACCTTAACCTTCTCCTGGAGCATCCCAGGACCTTCCTCTGGCGCTTCGGTTCCTTGCCAGAAGCCTGAGAAGGTGCAGGGCGTTTGGGCGGCATCGTGGGGCTTGGAGAAAAAAAACTTACAAAATATTCGAAGTTCACAAGCGAAACTTTGTCTCGTGCGTTGTGTGACTGGTCGAGCACCACGCGTTATAATTTATTGCTTAAATAATTTATATTGTTACGTTTGAGGGGGGGTATGCATTCAAAGGGTAATTAGGATGTTTAATTAGGTATGCCATGCTGTTCGAGTTTACCAGGATCTCGATGTAATAAGTAGCAATTCAGTGGTGATAAGTTGTCTAGTAAATGTTCATTTCTTCAAGGGGGAAATGATAATTGTCACGTAATTAGATAGGGACACGGGATAGGGTAAGTGTGTCTGCGTAAACCACTTTTAGTAGTCCCTGGAGGCTGGCCGTGACGTCACAGGAGAGGGCTGCGGATGGCTCCGCCCCGTGATCACGATTGGTGGAAGGCGACGGCGGTGGGCCAGTAAAACGGCTCGATTGGAAGTGACGAGGACGGGAGGATAAAAAGGTTCTGTTCGGGGTCGAAAAGGAAGAGGAAGAAGATCGGGACAAAAAGATCGTGTTTTTTTGGTGTGGAGGCTGTTGCGCGGGAAGCATACTTGTTGTTGTGCTGATTCGATCGTGTTCTTCATCGTGTCTTGGAGCCTTGCTGAGCCTCGTGCCTCACCTTGGTTGGCTCTGGGGTTCTGCTGACTCGGAGTACGGGGTCGAACGGCGGGCGGACCTGCCTCCCTCTCCTGCTCGCAATTTGGCGCCAGAACTGGTTCCCTGGCGGCTGTGAGCGGTCTTGGGCCGACACCAGGAGGTCGACAGCACCACGGTGTCTCCTGCCCCCTGACGAGAGCAAGGCCAGCTCGTCCGATGCCAATCCAGGGACAGTTGCGTCCACACCACGGTCCAGCCTGACCACCAGAAGTAGATATGTTGTGTGTGTGTGTGTGTGTGTGTGTGTGTGTGTGTGTGTGTGTGTGTGTGTGTGTGTGTGTGTGTGTGTGTGTGTGTGTGTGTGTGTGTGTGTGTGTGTGTGTGTGTGTGTGTGTGTACTTGGCGCCTTAGAGGGTTTGAGAATTGTATATTCATTGGAATTGTCTGTTTTCCCCACGCCCGATCCCACACCATCCTGTCGAATCGCCCCGGATCCCTCTTCTTGCCGAGTCTTGTTATTTCTGGTTAATAATAAAAACAAATAAACATCATCAACTCAGTGAAAAGCGACTCGTGCCACCTTCCTCGTCCCGTTTGCAGTAGAGCGATTAGAACCGCCATGTTTGGGTTATAAATAAATAAACCGCCTCCATCGTTTCGGCTCATTCAACGTTGGCGGGACTGTTCAAGTCCCGTGGACGTCACATTGGTGTCAGGGTGTTGGATGTTCGAACCCCTCTAAATTATATTTGGTATCGGGAGAATATACCAGGATTAAAATCTCGCCACGAATTGGAATATAAAATTACTACAGGAAAGCGCGCGAACGTGGGAAAATTTTGGTGGGATTTTTCAAATTAAAATTAATTGGCAGCAAACGGGACTTCTGCACCATGGCGGATGTGCAGATGTTTGAGGAGGAAGGCCACGTGTCTGGCAGCGAGTCAGGGGAAGAAGGGAGAGACGGGGGTAGGGTTGGAACCTCCCCCATTCCAAGCGTGGACCGTGCTTCATCGCCTGTAATGGAGCCGGCAGCGCCGGAAACCGGCACGATGACGATCTGGACAATGTTGGAACGTTTAATGAGTGCAATTACAGCACAGGGGGCAAAAATGACGGCACAGGGGGCACAAATGGCAGAAATGACGGCACAGGGGGCAGAAATGTCAGATCAATTGGGGGTAATGGGGCAACAGTTGGGTGCACGGATTGATTTAATGAGGGATGAATTGGGGGAAAAGATGGAGAAAATGAAAACTGAGATGCAGGAGTGTGTGGATGTTAAATTGGGAGAAATACAAAGTAAATTCGAGGATAGATTGGAGGAAACAAAGGTAGAAATTACATTGGAGGGGGAAAATATACGAAAAAAATTGGTAGATAAAATTGATGCAACAAACATTCGGGTTAATAAAGTGGATGAAAACCTGGAACGTCATCGTGCCTGTGTGGATGCTCGTATGCAGCTGCAAATAGAAGAGTGGGGAGAGCTGAGGAAGCAAGGGATGAATTTGGCGGAGGAGGTAAAAGGATTGGAGGCTCGTTTGGATGAACAAGATAAAATTATGAGCCAAGAGGAAGTCTTGGATAAAGGCCTGGTAGAGCCGTCTTTTGTAAGTAGAGTGTCCGGGTTGGTTGAGGAGCAGCTACAAACTCGCGACAGAGCCTTGGAGGAGGTTGTGCGGGCCCAGAGGATCCTGCGGGAAGAGGTGAATTGGTCCATTCAACGTTTGGAACAGGAGGCAAAATTGACCCATGAGACCCTCACCACAAAACATCTTTGGCCACAGTGGGCTCCGAAATTGGATACGCAGCCACAAGGGTGTTTGATCCCTGGGCTGGATTCGAACAAGGGAGAAACTGAGAAGCGGGCCACCGTAAAAGTGATCCCCCTGGTAAATTTCGACGGGTCAGGGAGCGTTGAAGCTTTTCTGACTCAATTTGAGTGCATTTCCCGACTAAACGGGTGGAACGAGCGGGAACGTACAGGGAATTTGGTGGCAACGTTGCGGGGACCAGCCGCAGATGTGTTAAACGTGATCGCGGAGGGGATGTTGACCAGCTCCCACATTTGCGAGGCATTGAGCCGTCGGTTTGGGTTCGCGGCAAACTGTGATCTGGTGCGGGCCCAGCTCCAGCATCGCAGATTAAAGCCGGGTGAGACAGTGCAGGAGCTGGCACAGGACATTTACCAATCAGTGAGGATCGCGTATCGGGACCTTACAGTGGAGGCATGGGACAGACTGGCACTCGAGAAATTTTTAGCTGCTCTTCCTGACCCTGAGGTCCGAGTGCAAGTGGAGCTACAGGATCCACCCACCGTGCACCGAGCGGCCGAGTGCGCGGCCAGGCTGGCCTCGTGGAGTCAGCCGGGTCGGGTTCCAGAGAGGCCATCGGTGATGATCCGACAGGCAGAGATCCAAGATCAGGGAGGGGGGCTGGGAGAAATTGGCATGACCCAAATGTTTCAGGAAATTTGCCAGAAACTGTCAAGTTTGATAAAGGGTAATCCGGTAGTTAGTGCGCCAAAACGGCGGGGTCCAGCCCAGCCAATAGAGCAATTTGATTATGGCCGAGGAGGTCCGGAACCGGAAGAGACATTTCACCGATACTCACGGGGGCCTTTTATGGGGAGTTGTTTCCGGTGCGGGCGAAGAGGACACATGCAACGATATTGCCGGTTCCCGGCGATGGAGGGACCCTCCAATAGACTTTTAGACTCGGAGAGGGTGAATCCTCCTGCTGAACCGCCAGGTCTATCCGAGATGCCCTTTCATAGGTCGGGTCCGGAGATCACTGTCGGGGGTCGGGAAAACTAGATTGGGCTGAGCATATAGGGCCATGCTCGGCTGCTGAGATTGTGGCGAAGTGCCCTCCTTTGGTGAAAAAAGTGAATTGTGGGAAAATTGGCTTGTGTTTGTAAGTTCTGCTGGGTTTTAGAGTGACAATAGGGACAATGGGTAATTGGTAACAAAGCGGGCACGAGTGGCTGTCCAATGGCTGGTGCATGGATCGGGTGAGGAGAAGTGCTGTGTGAGTTGCTTCAAGTTAAGAAGTGAAATGTATGGTGCACACATTGATTTTTATTGGACATGGTGTGGTAACAGGGAAGGTCATGGTCGGCGAAGTGTTAGAAATGCAGGTGTCACATGTAAGGCCGATGGGGTGGGGGAGTCATGTGGGTTTTGTGGGTGGGGATGATGTGCTTGTCCACAGGGATTGCTGAAGCTCACGGTGAGCGTGAATTGCGACCCCCTTCAAGGAAATACACCACCTGGTGGCTAATGGTGACAGTGTCTGGAGGCAACTGGGAGAGGGTTTGGTTGGGCGACCAAGGCGGGTAGGACCTTGGCGACCCAGGAAGGCCAGAGGAGCCAGTGAGACCCCTTCCAGTGTGTTGTACGGGATGAGAGCTGATGGCAACCAGGGGGGTGGGAATCAAAGGGAGAGGGGCGGAGAAACGTCTGGGTTGGACTAAAGCTTACCTGTGGGCATGGTTGCACCTGAGATGCCCCCATCATCTTGTGGTAACCCACCCCACGGCCACGACGGGATTCAGCCTGCATGATTAAAATGAGGACCATGACCTAGAAATGTGATGATGACCATGGTGTGAGTGTTGTGAAGATGTATGAGTCCCACTCGATCCCGCACAACTTGACATGTGCAGCAAGGGCATGATGTCCGCATAATTTTGGGGTAAGCAAATTTGAAAATTGGCTCCCCAGGTAACGCTGGGTCTATTAGCATCCACTGGGGGAGGCGGTCAAGTGTAAATATCCTGTGAATAGAGTCGTTAAGGCTTAGAGTAGGAATGTAAAGTATAAGTGTTGTGTTTTTGTGGAACCTTTTGTTTCCCCTCCCCAGATCACTGGAAGAGTGTTGGGCAAGAGCGATGATCCAGAAGATGGAGTGCAACTTCGCTCAGTGCTATCATGTGATAGAATTTTTAAAAAAACAAAAAAAAAACCAATGATTGTTTAGGCGAGGATAAGGCCAGAAGGGGGTAGTACATTAAGCAAGATAGGTAAGTTAGCTGGGACTCGCTGCCCATTGCCCCTCCTACTTTATTTCGTTAGGTTAATTAGGTGTGAGTCAGTAAGTGTTAAGGCTGGTACGGTAGCGCCTGTGATATACCTTGCAGGAGCTGCGGTACCAGAGGAGGGGGCAGTGTTACGTTGTAGGGGGGTATGCATTCAAAGGGTAATTAGGATGTTTAATTAGGTATGCCATGTTGTTCGAGTTTACCAGGATCTCGATGTAATAAGTAGCAATTCAGTGGTGATAAGTTGTCTAGTAAATGTTCATTTCTTCAAGGGGAAATGATAATTGTCACGTAATTAGATAGGGACACGGGATAGGGTAAGTGTGTCTGCGTAAACCCCTTTTAGTAGTCCCTGGAGGCTGGCCGTGACGTCACAGGACAGGGCTGCGGATGGCTCCGCCCCGTGATCACAATTGGCGGAAGGCGACGGCGGTGGGCCAGTAAAACGGCTCGATTGGAAGTGAAGGACGGGAGGATAAAAAGGTTCTGTTCGGGGTCGAAAAGGAAGAGGAAGACGATCGGGACAAAAAGATCGTGTTTTTTTGGTGTGGAGGCTGTTGCGCGGGAAGCATACTTGTTGTGCTGATTCGATCGTGTTCTTCATCGTGTCTTGGAGCTTTGCTGAGCCTCGTGCCTCACCTTGGTTGGCTCTGGGGTTCTGCTGACTCGGAGTACGGGGTCGAACGGCGGGCGGACCTGCCTCCCTCTCCTGCTCGCAATTTGGTGCCAGAACTGGTTCCCTGGCGGCTGTGAGCGGTCTTGGGCCGACACCAGGAGGTCGACAGCACCACGGTGTCTCCTGCCCCCTGACGAGAGCAAGGCCAGCTCGTCCGACGCCAATCCAGGGACAGTTGCGTCCACACCACGGTCCAGCCTGACCACCAGAAGTAGCTACGGTGTGTGTGTGTGTGTGTGTGTGTGTGTGTGTGTGTGTGTGTGTGTGTTTGTGTGTGTTTGTGTGTATGTGTGTGTGTGTGTCTGTGTGTGTGTGCGTGGGTGTGCGTGTGTCTGTGTGTGTGTGTGTGTGTGTGTGTGTGTGTGTGTGTGTGTGCGCGCGTGTGTGTGTGCGCGTGTGTGTGTGTACTTGGCGCCTTAGAGGGTTTGAGAATTGTATATTCATTGGAATTGTCTGTGTTTTCCCCACGCCCGATCCCACACCATCCCGTCGAATCGCCCCGGATCCCTCTTCTTGCCGAGTCTTGTTATTTCTGGTTAATAATAAAAACAAATAAACATCATCAACTCAGTGAAAAGCGACTCGTGCCACCTTCCTCGTCCCGTTTGCGGTAGAGCGATTAGAACCGCCATGTTTGGGTTATAAATAAATAAACCGCCTCCATCGTTTCGGCTCATTCTACGTTGGCGGGACTGTTCAAGTCCCGTGGACGTCACAATATATTATTACCGAGATGTACCGGGGGAATCCGCAGAAAAAATTAGTTACGTTCCAAGGGAAAACCCACGATGAACCGGGGGCGCGATAGGTGAACCGCGATGAAGAGGGGGTTAACTGTTTATATATATATATATATATATATATATATATATATATATATATATATATATATATATATATATATATATATATATATATATATATATATATATATATATATATATATATATATATATATATATTGTTGTGGTTGAGGAAATTCGCAAACCACCATTCAGGTCCCGTAGGTGAGATATCTCTGTAAGTACAAGTGTAGTTAGCCCCAAACCCGTTGTTTAGCTGGAATAAATGTCATTCATTCGGGCTGCGACCCTTTAAGATAGCCGTTTTTCTGTTCTATCTTTATTTTGAACCAACCACGTCTCAACCGCCATCACACAACAACCACCAACCGCCACGACCTTTACCTTCACAACTCGCTCTCTCAATCATCGCATCCCCACCATTCCAAGCGTCACCGTGGCCAGGGACCGCCACTTTAGACCCTCCACCACCTTCACCTCTCCTTCTGCGGCCATTCCCGCGCCGCTTGTGAACGCCGAGCATCAGGCTGTCCTGGCCTCGTGCGGGGCGCGCGCCGAGCCTCGGGTGCAAAAAGCGGCCTTTCCAAGGAGAGGTCGGATCAGGAATGATTCACGCCCACTTCCGATCCCTCCAATCATTAAGCGCGGGGCGATTTGGCCCCGCCTCCAGGCGCGTCGGAGTAGAATCGATATATGCAGATTCGCGGATCAGGAATGATTCACGCCCACTTTTCCTCCGTCCAATGGGCGAGTGTGGCTCCGCCCCCGAGCCCATCCTGATCCGAAAATCTGCATATGGGTTCTCCTGCTGCACTATAAAGCGCCGAGCGTGGTGCGAATTGAGAGAGTAGAGAGTTTCTGTTTCGGGCTCGGGCGAGTTGTGGCGGCGGCGAAGTGTGGCAGCAGCAGTCAAGACGGGTCTGGAGGAGAGTCGGTCTGTCGGGATTCGGAGTCTGTCGGGGAGCTACAGAGAGGAGAAGCCGGGAACGCGGTCGAGGGCGCAGTGGAGTCGCTCGTCGCGGGACCCAAGCAAGCCAGCTATCCTCTTTCCCCAGAGCATCAACAACCCCCCCCCGTTTCCCCCCCCCCGCGCTGAGATAGTGCGAAAAGGGGGCCCCGTTCCCACCCCATTCCAGGCAGTGCCAGCGAGGCCCGCGGAGGAGCGCGGAGTCGGGGCACCGCCGCCATTTTGCGGCTCATCACAAGACGGGTAGGCTCCATGCGGTCTCGGCCCCAGGCCCGTCTGCCCCCTTGTCGTAGAGGGTGGCCCCTTTTCTTTTGATTTTGAATATATGTGTTGTCGGCGCCGTCTGTAAAGTTAAACTGTGTAAGTGTTGCCGTGTGCTCGCGTAGTCGGTAGTAGATCTGCATTGTGTTTCTTTTGTTGCAATTGCTTTTGGTGCATAATTGTTGTGTTTCTTTTACATTTGCTTTTGGTGCATAATTGTTGTAATTGTATATGTGTGCTTTCCGTTTGCCGCGGAATAAATGTGAATTATGTTGAACTGTTTTTCCCGTTTCGCTTCGTCTTTTCTTTAATTGAATCTCCATCTTACTTCACATAACGGGTTGGTAGTGGGCTAAAAAACGCCCGACAATTAATCGGAAACGTCGAGGTTGACGATAACACCGCGCGGTTATCCCGATAGTACGGAACGGGTCGCTTAAAGTGGCCCTTGTCCGAAGTCGACGATCACCCGGTCTACCCTCCGTGTGGGTACTTAGGTCGGTCGAATTTGGCGAACAACCCTATCCCACGCAGGGGGCCGATTGGCACGATCGTGGTGAGGCCGAAAGGCCCACCCGTGACTAGTTCCCGGCGTTAGTCCGAGAGGGTCACGACGGAATTGTCCGTCCGGTGGGCGACGTGCCGCGATTCGAGTTACGTGGCCGCTCGCACGCCGGCGGGCGCGACCGCAACATATATACATATATACATATATATACATATATACATATATATATATATATATATATATATATATATATATATACATTTTTTTTTTATATATATATATATATATATATATATATCTTCTTCTTCTTCTTCCGGCTGCTCCCGTGAGGGGTCGCCACAGCAGATCATCCGTATGATCCGCATAGTGATTTGGCACATGTTTTACGCCGGATGCCCTTCCTGACGCAACCCTGGTCGCCTCTTACGACACAGGGATAAGGTACACCTATTTTAACCGGGGTATACACCGGCCCAGTATACTGGTACTCATTTCGCCGACCTCGGAGGGATGACAGGCTGAGTCAACCCCCTGGTGTATTAATTCAGTGGCCCAACAGGGCTTGAACTCAGGACCTCTTGGATCCCAAGCCGCTGCCCTAACCACTGCGCCAACACCAGGCTCATATATATATATATATATATATATATATATATATATATATATATATATATATATATATATATATATATATATATATATATATATATATGTGTGCGTGTGCATGTGCGTATTTATAATGTCTAGGCTCATATAAGAGCCAACACACAAAGTATAACAAGGGGGGCAGGAGACAACAGGGGTGGGAGAGGGGAGCACAAAACAGTGGGGAACAGAGACATTAAGAGATCTGAGGAAGGGAGAGGAATGGGGCAGGGGACATGGAGAAAACATGGACACTACAGAGACTTTCAGGAAGGAAAACAAAGAATTTGAAGGAGGTGGGTTGGGGTTTTTTTTGGTTTTGGATGGTTTTTGGATCATGATTTTTCATGGTTTTGATCATGGTTTTGATCATTTTTCATGATCAAAGATCATGGTTTTGGATGGGGAAAGACAAGAGATGGTGGTAAACAGCTGTTTTGAAGACATGGAAGGAAGAGTGGGATTAAAGAGAGTGTGGGAGTTTGTTCCAGAGGTGGGGAAAAAGAAGAATGAAAGAGTGAAGGTGAGCCGTGATTCTTGATTTTGGCAGTTTCACCAGAAGGGGGTTGCTGCCAGACCTTGAGCGACCTCTGGAAATATGGGGGGGGGGAACAGATTGCAGTCACAGCGGGGAAGGCGGGGGGTGGTGAGGCCGGACAGGAGACGCTAGAAGACAGACCAATGACCTGCCTGCGGTGAGAGAGTGAGTGACCCAAGGACAGCTTCATCACAGGAGATACCAATGATCCCAAAAGCCTAGGTTTCCACAGCGTGAAGCCGAGAAAGGTGAGAGGTGGGAGCACCAGCCCAGAGGGGAGAGCAGTATTCCATCAGGCTGCGGATGAAATCTTTGTTCGTGGTCAGGAGCTCAGGTGTGCCAAACAAGGACTTTTCACGATGGAGGATGCCCAGTTGGCGACTGGCTTTGTAGGACAGCTTGGAAATGTTTTTTTTTCCTGGAAAGATCATGGCAGATAGTGAGACCCCAAAGGTTGAATGAAAGGACCTCTTCAAGAGCATTGTTGAGAAAGTAGATGGGGATGGGGGTTTCCAGACAGTCCTTTTGGAGAGACATAGTGAGAGTGTGAGATTTTTCAGGATTGAAAGACATGTTCCAAATGTTGGACAAGCTTGTGATATTATCCAGGTCTGCAGAGAGTGAAGAGGCTGCTGCTTGCTAATCTGAGGGATGATAGATGACAGACGGCAGAGGGTGGAGTCAACAGCAAAGAGATAAAGAGGATTTTCCAGAAAGTCAGAGAGATCATTGATGAAAACCAGAAAAAGCACAGGGCCTAAAACACTGCCTTGAGCAACTCCAGCCTGGACAGACAGACACACACAGACAGAGAGAGAGAGACAGAGAGACAGACAGAGAGAGACAGACAGAGAGAGACAGACAGAGAGACAGACAGAGAGAGACAGACAGAGAGAGACAGACAGAGAGAGACAGACAGACAGAGAGAGACAGACAGACAGAGACAGACAGAGACAGACAGAGACAGAGACAGAGACAGACAGACAGACAGACAGACAGACAGACAGACAGACAGACAGACAGACAGACAGACAGACAGACAGAGAGAGAGAGATATTGGGACCAGACTCTGTGCAGAGCAATGGTGCTGCTTAAGCAGTCTCCTTGGCTCTTGGGCACAATCCTGGACTGGTCGCCACTCCGACACAGTACACCAGCGTGCTCGCACTCATTTTGCCGTCCTCAGAAGGATGAAAGGCCGAGTTAACCCCACCTGGTATCAATTCAACAGCTGAGCGGAATTTGAACTCAGGACCTGAGAATCCAAAGCCCACCAACCTAACTATAAAGCCAACACCAGGCATGACAGTCACTTCTGACATTAAATCCTTCCTCTTTTCCAATGGCCTGATTTCCAATCATCAATTTGGATTTAGATTATCGCATATCATGGACAGGAAGAGGGGATGAAAGAACTCCATTTAGGGCTACACGTTGACTGCGACAGGAGAGGAAGTCTGAGAGCCATGAGTGGAGGTTGCCTTGGATACCAGAGGGAGAGAGTTTGGTGAGCAGGGCAGGATGCCAGACTGTCTCGAAAGCACGCCACATGTCTGAATCCACAATATGCGATAATCTGAATCCAAATTGATGATCGGAAATCAAGCCATTGGAAAAGAGGAAGGATTTAATGCCGCAAGTGATGATGGATTCCATGACCTCGCTGATTATTGAGAGAAGGCCCATTGGTCTGTGGTTGCAGGGATATGTTTTTGCACCTTTTTATGCAGGGCAGTAATTTTTGCTGATTTCCAAGTAGATGGCAGATGATCTTGAGCAAATGAGAGGGTGAATAGAACAGAGAGAGGGTGAGAAAGAGCAGCAGAGCATGTTTTTAGGACACTTGGGCTAATGATGTCTAGACCAGTTGCAGAATCAGGGTTGAGGTTTGACAGCAAGCTCTCCACCTTATCAGGAGAGGACACAGATTCCAGAAAGAGCTGGGTGCGACTGGGTATGGTGGGTTCAGAAAGCAATGGGTTTGGGACACAATATTTAGAAGCAAACACAGAGTTTAGGCATTCAGCCTTTTCTTGTGGTGTCAGCAGTGCGGCCATTTGAGGTGAGGGAGGGGATGGAAGGGGAACATCCACCAGAAACAAACTTAACTAGATACCACCAGAATTTGGAGGAGGGAGACAGGTTTGAGAGTTCAGACTTGAAATTAGAAAGATGTTGTTTTCTGGCTCTCCTCAGGGTAGACACACTTACTTGTTCCGAGCTTTGTGGAGGAAGTGAGATTGCCTTCAGTAGGATCTGCCTTCCATGAGGCAAAGGCAAGTTGTTTCAGGACATCTGCCTCACCACAAGCTTCAGTGTACCATGGGCGGGAGGATGGTTATGACAACTGAAAACGGGATGGGATAAATCTGTGCATGAGGGAGAGCAAATTTCTTTGAAAGAATTCCTTGGACGAGTTGATGTTGGAAAAAGTGGAGATGGGAGACCAGTCTGGAAGTTTTATGGTTGCTTGAAGACCCTGCCAGTCAGCCTGAGTGAAATGCCAGACTCAACGGTGCTGAGGTGGTTCTCAATATAACAGACAGAGAGATGTCTACTTTGACAAGAAATGTGGTCAGATGAACCGACTGCAGCAAAGGAAGAACAGCAGACATTTTCAGGGAAATTGGTCAAAATCGGGTCCAGAAGAGATGGATTACTGTTGGTTGAGATCCAGCTTGGAAGTTGACAGATTGTGTCAGTCGCAATGGGTCGCAGAGGTCTTTTTCTGAAGTGCAATGGCAGGTGAGGGAGGTACCCACACCCAGCCAACTGGCATGATGACAATTGAAGTCACCACATATGAGGAAGAGAGAGTTGGGATGAGAGAATAGAAGTTGGTGCATGTTTTCGGATAGTGAGGTGTAAATGGAGTCATCACTGTTTGGTAGACGATACAACACACATATAAACAGGAAGTGGGAGTGGATGGGAAGCAGTAGCCAGAGGTATTCCTGGGGGTGTGGGGGAGAGAAAGCAGTGCATGGAAAGTGAGGAATAGAGTCTGATGAAGAGAGTAACTCCACCACCAGGACGAGTCTCAGGTCTGTCATACCGGAGGAGGAAGTAACCAGGGAGAGATACTCGGGAGTCAGAGATGTCTTGAAGGATGAAAGTTTCTGTTAAGCAGATTATGTCTGGTTTGTCAATGGCAACCTGTATGGAAAGATCTGAATGGTCCCAGAGGTTTGAGGTCCATACTTAAGGAAGAGGTAGGGGAGGAGGCTGTGGGTGCAGGGGAGGGGAGCGGATGGTAGGACGAGGGAGGAGGGGAGGTCGTGGGAGTTGTTAACAGAATGTGGGGGGTTACATAAGAGCTCGTGGAGAGGGCCAGATGAGGAGGTGATAAGGCTTTGTGGTGATGGGATGAGGCACATTGGTGAGTAATAAGAGAGGGGGCAGAGGGAAGTTGAAGATTGGATGAGGTGGAGAGATTGGATGGAAGAGAGAGGGCAGGGGAGGAGGCAGCTTTGTGGATGTGAGGGGGGCAACTTTTAGAAGGGGGAGGGAGGGGAGATTGGTGGGAGAAGGATGAGATGGGAGACTTGAGGGAGAAGGATGAGGGAGGAGTTTTTGAGAAGGGTGAGAGAGAAGATTGAGAAAGTTGCTTGTTGAGGGAGGGGTGAGAGTGAAGCTTTGAGAGGGAAGGGAGATGATGAGAGCAGGCATGGCCAAGGGGCAGGCGGGCAATGGGAGAGGTGGTGAGAGGGGAGGGATGAGACTTGGTAGTGGTATGGTGAAGAATGTAGCAGGCAGTAGGAGGTACAAGCTTTGATGGGTTGAGAAGAGGGGGAGGTGTGATGAGAAGAAAAAAGGAGCGCACTGATTGAGAGAGTGAGATATCTGTTCGGTTTGAATGGAGCCCAGAGATGTGAGAACACCACACGGGTTGGGACACCAGAGGAGGAGCTAATACTAAAGCAGAAGACAGTGAAGAGGTGGGAAGAGAGGAGGTAGGATGAGGGGCAAGATGGGAGGGGTAAGCAGAGGGTATAATAGGTGAGGAGTTAGGAGGAGGTCGAGATAAGGAAGTGGGGTGAATTGGCACTGAAGTTGGGGGAAAAAAAAGGACGATTGATGAAACACAAACATGCATTTCAAACTGGGATTTTTTAAATGTTAAAGTCTGAGATGTGATTAAAGACATTACCTGAGGGATGCAATAAAGGAGAATGAAGAGAATTGAGAAAGGAAATGATGCAAGACTGGGACTTTTTAGACTCACTATTGGCAAGGAAAGATTAAATTGAAAAGACTTTTGAAGAAGAGGAGGAGTGAATTATGATGTACAATACAGAGAACCATATGTGTGAAAGAGGAAGTTGAAACATTTTAAGAGACCATTTGTTTTGTTGTTTTTTTTTATAAAAATGAGGTTTTTGAAGGTTGAAGGTTTTTGAAAGCTTGAAGAAAAAATTGGTGAAGGTGTATGGTGAATGTGGATCGGCTGAAGTGGAAGGAAGACGGTAGGTTGGCAAAAGTAACAGGAAGAAGAAGAAGTGGTAGAGAAATCACATGGTTACAAAAGGTGTAAGGTGAGAAGTGAAATTTTTTTTTAAGGTGAGGTAAGATGAGGTCTCTCTATCGAGTGCAGCAGTCGCTGCTGGTTGCATCATTTGTTGGGACGCGGCTATTCCACTGATGCAGTGTCCCCCTTACCAGTACACTGGTACTCATTTTGCCGACCTCGGAAGGATGACAGGCTGAGTCAACCTCCTGGTGTATTTTAATTCAGCAGCCAACAGGGCTTGAACTCTGGACCCTGGGATCCCAAGCCACCACCCTAACCACTAAGCCAACACCAGGCTAAGATGAGGTAAAAGATAGGTTGAAAAAAAACATTGTGAAGGTGTATTGGGAATGTGGGTCAGAAAAAGTCGAAGGAAGATGGTAGATCGGCAAGAGGAAGGACGAAGAAGAGTTGGTACAGGAAGTGAGGTGGTTACAAGGGGTATAAGGTTCTTTCTATAATTGAATATGGCAGCTTGGCTGCCGGGTAGCTATCATTTCCTGGAGTGCGGCTGTGCTGCTGATGCTATGCAGCATCAGCTGATGCTGATGCCCCTCTACCAGTACACAAGTACTCAATTTGTTGACCTAAGGGGTTAGAAGGATGACAGGCTGAGTTGACCCCACCTCATGTTAATTCAGCAGCCAACAGGGCTCAAACTCAGAACTATAGGATCCCAAGCCAGCCACCCTAACCACTGAGCCAACACCAGGCATGATTGTACGGTGAGAAGGGAAAATAATTTTTTTGTTTTTTTGTATTTTTTACATTTTAAGACATGAAGCAGAGTATATAGTTGGGTGGGATAGAAGGAGGGTGGAGGGAAAAGTGGAGAAAATAAAAACATGGTAATAAGGAGTAAATACAAATAAACACGATCGTGCACAGAGACAGGAAGACGGGTAGGCCTCAGGGTAACCCGACATGACAAGACCGACAAAAACTCACCAAAAAGCAAGTTTTGAAACAAAACCGAACTACAAACACACAGTAAACATGGAGGCAACAAAATCAATCATCAAAACAAGACAAACAATGACCAGAAACGTATCTCTCAGAAAATCGGCAGAGACCCCTAGAGAGAACCAATCGTCGCTCAAACCAGAACCAGAAGTCTGGATTTTATGTGAATAAATCACATATTTTAAATAAATAAATCGCAAACAAAAGCCTCATAACTCCCAACCAAAATAACAATGGTGATTTGCATATCGATTGTGCAAACATACACAATAAGTTATGCCTCGCAACTCTCAAAACATAAATCACAAATAAAGGTTTGATTGCAATGCTGATTAAAGATTGTGCACAAACACACCGCACACCCTGCAATGAACAACCAAAATCACAATGTTAAATTGGTTATTGATTATGCTCAAACATTAGAGACCTTGCAACTCCCAAATATAAATCACACACAAAAGATATGTATTGTTACGATGATTATTGATTGTACAAAAATATATTACAGGTCTTGAATTATTCTAAAGAAAAAAAAAATCACAAACAAAAGATATCTATTGTTACATTGATTTTTGATTGTACATAAATATAATCCATCCATCCATTGGGACCATACTCTGTGCAGAGCGTTGGTGCTGCCTAAGCAGTCTCCTGGGTTATTGGGCACAATCCTGGACGGGTCACCACTCCGACACAGGATACCAGCAAGCTGGTACTCATTTTGCCGACCTCGGAAGGATGACAAGCAGTCAACCCAACTTGGTATTAATTCAACAGAAGAGTGGGATTTGAACTCAGGAGCTGAGGATACCAAGCCCACCACCCTCACCATTTAGCCAACACCACGCATAAATACAATACAGGTCTTGAATAACTCTTAAAAATTTACAAACAAAAGATATGTTATATTTACTATATATATATATATATATATATATATATATATATATATATATATATATATATATATATATATATATATATATATATATATATATATATATATATATATATATATATATTGATTGTACATAAATATATTGCAGGACTTGTAACTCCAAAAATAAATGATGAACAACAGATATGTATTATTACATATCTGTTATTACATATCTGTTATTACATATGTATTATTACATATGTGTTACAATGATTAATTATTATAGCCTGGTGTTGGCTCAGTGGTTAGGGTGGCGGCTTGGAATTCTAGGGTCCTAAGTTCAAGCCCCGTCGGCCACTGAATTAATACACCAGGGGGTTGACTCAGCCCATCATCCTTCCGAGGTCGGCGAAATGAGTACCAGTTCCAGTGTGTGTACTGGTCGAGGGGCACTGCATCAGCGACACAGTCGCGCTTCAAGAAATAATAGCTACCCCGGCAGCTAAGCTGCCATACGACCACCACAATGATTAATTATATCGATTGTACATGAATATATTACAGGTTTTGTAATTCCAAAAATAAATCACAAACAAAATATATGCACAGTATTCTGATATTGATTATTGATTTTCATAAATATATTACAGGCCTGTTTCATTCGAAAAAATAAAACACAAATGAAAGATGTGTTTTGTTACAATGATTATTGATTGTATATAAATATATTGCAGGTCTTGTACAACTCTTAAAAAATAATAATTACAAACAAAAGATATGTATTGTTACAATAATTATTGATTGTACATAAATATATAACAGGTCTTGTATAATTTTGTTTTTAAATCACAGATATGTATTGTTACAATGATTATTGATTGTACATAAATATATTACAGGTCTTGAATAATTCTAAAAAAATTAATCACAAACAAAAAATTCATTTATCATTGATTATGCATTAACATACCACATGCCTTGTATAACTCCAAAATATTAATTTCAAACAAAAGAACAATTGTGATATTGTTTATTGATCATGTGCAAGCACATGACAGACCTGACTTAGATCTACAAATATATATGACAAACAAAAAATATAATTTCATGATCAATTGTATGCAAACATATCACAGATCTTGTAACACCGTAAGCAAAATGTTTTAAAAAAAATTTTTTTTTTGCCGTAAGCAAAATGTTTTAAAATTGATTATTGATTGTGTGCAAACACATTATAATGTTTGGACCTCCAAAAAGTAAATTACAAACAAAAGGGATTGATTATTATGCTGAGTGTTGAATGCGTGCAAATGCACCACAAGCCTTGCAACTTGTAAAAAATAACATAAATCAGACACAAGGGAGATCGATTGTTACATTGATTACTTATTATTGTGTGCAAACACACCACTGCTATTTTAACTCCCAACTGTGATAAGAATGTTAAATTGATTATTTATTCTCTGAAAACACTCCACAGGCCTTCTTACACCCAAAAAATAAATCACAAAAAACATCGATTGTTGCACTCATTATTGAATGTGCACAAACACACTACAGGCCTGATACAAGTCCAACACAAAAAAATCCCAAACAAAAGATCAATTGTGGAATTGATTGTTTACCATGTGATAAAACACAATAGGGCTGAGAACAAACAAGTACAAATAGAAAACAAAAGAGATTATCTCTGATTATTGGTTGCAGAAAAACACCACCAAATGCTTTCACACTCCCAAGCAAAATCACAACCTTGAATTCATTGATTATTATTGATGGTGCACAAACACATGACAGGCCTTGCAACTGCGAAAAACGAATCACAAACAAAAGAGATCAATTGTTGATGATGATTAATGATTCTGTGCAAATACACAATCGACCTTGTACCAACCTCTCCACCAAGTTTCTTCAGAATCCGTCATAACTTTTATATAAAGTCCTCTACTGTATATCATTTATGACCCTATCGCTCGACAGTGGGAGAAAAAAAAAAAAAAATCGCTTCAAAAATCCCAGTATACAGATCCGGATCCAAATCTTCACCAAAATCAAATCAATTCGTCCTATCACACACCTAACTGGTCCACCAAGTTTTGTCTGAATCTGTCCATTACTTTTTGAGATATCCTGCTCAAAGACAGACAAATGGGTGAAAACAACCTCCTTCCACCTTCGTTGGCAGAGGTAAAAAGGCACAAGAAAACGAACCCCTTAACTATAGACTTATCAGCTTACTTCTGATCAGCAGCAAGGACATGGAATCTATCATTGCAGTTGACATGAAATCCTTCCTTTTCCCCAACAACCTCATCTCAGGTCTCCAATTTGGTTTCAGCCCAGGTCACTCTACCTTGGACACGTTGCTTAAACTCTACCAACAATGGATGGAGGCCCTCAATGTCAGTTATGAGATCAGGACCATCTCTCTGTACATACCTTGTACTTTTGATACATTCTGACATCCTGGCTTACTCTCCAAACTCTGCCTATAGCATCCAGAGCCAACTTCACACATGGCTCACTGACTTCCTCCACTCTCGGAGGCAACGTATGGCACTCAACGGAATCCTTTCATCTGTTCTCCCTGTCAAGGCTGGAGTGCCCCAAAGGCAGTATTGTGGGCCCAGTCCTATTCCTGATCTTCATCAATAATCTCTCTGACTCTCTGGAAAATCCCCTTTATCTATTTGCTGATGACGCCCCCCCCCCCCACTGTCGTGACATCCCTCATCCTTCAGACAGGTAGGCTGAAGCCTCTTCCCTCTTCCTCTCTTCAGCCCTTGACAAAAATCACAAGGTGGTAAAATACTTGGAATAAGTTTCTCAATCCTGACAAATCTCACGCTCTTACTCTCTATCTATCTCCGAAAGGGCCATCTGGCAACACTCTCCCCATCTACTTTCTTTAGAATCCTCTTGAAGAAGTTCAGTCATTCAAACTCCTGGTCACTTTCATCCATCATCGTTTTTGGGCAAACCACATTTCAAACTTGGCTTGCAAAGCCAAGTGCTGACTGGGCATCCTCCATTATACAAAGTCCTTCCTTGGCACACCTGAACTTCTATTCACCAAGAAGGCCTTCATCCACAACTTGATGGAGTACTGTTCTCCCATCTGGGCAACTCCCCTGCCATACATCTTGATCAGCTTGACGCCGTGGAAACCAAGGCCTTCAAGATTATTGGAATCTCCCATGTTGAAGCTGAGTCTATGGGTCTATCACTTTCCCATCGCAGACAGGTCTGTGGCCTCTCTGTCTTCTTCCACATCCTTTCTGGTCTTGCACCCTCTCCTATTTTCATAGCCCCCCCCCCCCAGGTTTCTGCAAGGAGCACGTGGTCCACCATCAACCCTCTTCTCATGAAACTACCTAAATCCAGAATCATTGCTCACCTCCACTCATTCATTCCTCTTTTTCCCACCTGTGGAATCAACTTCCACATTCTCTTCAATCTCATTCTTTCCACCAGGTCTTCAAGACAGCTGTTCACCACCATCTTAGATTACCCCCAATCCAAAACCATGATCTTTATTACACCCATTAAACCAACTTTCCCACTCTCCCCCAAGCCCCGTGACTTCCAGGTTTTCCTTCCTCAGAGTTTGCTTCTGTGCCCATCTTCTCCACCCCATACATCCTCTCCTAAAGCCGCTGTCACACCTTGACGATTTAGCCAGCGTATGCCAACGTATGAAAAACTTGTCGAAAATGCTGGCACACGTCGAATACGTTATGGGTAAGTTTTGTATACGTTAAGAGCACACTGAAGCACGCTGGCATACGTCGTAGTACGCCGAGCTCGTTGACAAATTTCAATATGCTCAAAATTTTTCGACGTATGCCAGAGTATGACTGACATGTTCCGCATATGCTGGCCATAAGTTGTAGGCAAGTTACGCGATCGTTGACACACGTTACTTGTAAGTTACTCATAAGTCAAAACACGTTGAGGTAATGTTTAGCGTACCCGAAACTTATTTCTAACCTATGAGTAACGTGTTGTAGGCACGTTACGCGATCGTTGACACACGTTACTCATAAGTCGAAACACGTTGAGGTAATGTTTAACGTACCCGAAACTTATTTCTAACCTATGAGTAACGTGCTTTGAACCGATGAGTAACGTGCTTTGAACCTATGTGTAACGTATCTCCAACGCACATTAACGTATGTAGACGTATTTGACGTCTTCCGGACGACCACAGAACATACTGAACGTGTTTCTAACTTACAACTACCGTATAATGGCGTATTGGCAGCGTTTAAGGGAATTGGTATATAAAAATGGGCTTCACAGGAGGAACCCGTCAGTGTTCCAGACTCCATGGTGTTTTTTGTTTGTTTGTTTGTTTTTTTTTCTTCGGCATGACGGTGATGTTGACACTTCGATTTCTAGTGCGGTGATAGTATAATACAATTAATAGGCTGCCGCTCAACGATTTAAATCATAACCGCACTAGAAATCGAAGTGTCAACATCACCGTCATGCCGAAGAAAAAAAAAAGCCATGGAGTCTGGAAAACTGACGGGTTCCTCCTGTGTGAACCCCATTTTTATATACCAATTCCCCTAAACGCTGCCAATACGCCAATATACGGTAGCGGTAAGTTAGAAACACGTTCAGTAAGTTCTGTGGTCGTCCGGAAGACGTCAAATACGTCTACATACGTCAATATGCATTGGAGATACGTTACTCATAGGTTCAAAGCACGTTACTCATTGGTTAGAAATAAGTTTCGGGTACGCTAAACATTACCGCGACGCGTTTCGACTTATGAGTAACTTACAAGTAACGTGTGTCGACGTGTGTCAACGATCGCGTAACGTGCCTACAACTTATGGCCAGCGTATGCGGAACGTGCGAGTCATACGTCGAAAATTTTTGAGCATGCTTAAAATTTTTCGACGTGCTCGGCGTACTACGATGTATGCCAGCGTGCTTCAGCGTGCTCTTAACGTATACAAAACTTACCCATAACGTATTCGAGGTGTGCCAGCGTATTCGGAAAAATTTTCATTCGTCGGCATACGCTGGCTAAAACGTCAAGGTGTGACAGGGCCTTGACACTTCGATGTCGAGTGCGGATATGATTTGAATCGTCGAGCGGCAGCCTTTTAATAGCCTACCCAATGTGATCGTCGGCGATACGCTGCCGTGCGCTATGCATTCGTTAGACTATCGTTGGGCATACGTTGTGAATGCCAACAACACGCTAAGCATTCGTTGGTATAAGTTATCTATATGTTATCGAAACGTTCTGTGTACGTTACTAATACGTTATGCATACGTCCAACTCGTTATGAATACGCCAAAAACTGAAAAAAAAACATCAATCGTTCAGTGTACGCCAGCGTTTTACATACATTTTGATACGTTGCCATACGCTGGCTAAAACGTCAAAGTGAGACAGCGGCTTCACCCTCTTTCCTCCCCACATTCCTTAGTTGTGCAAGTCTCCCCCTATTTCATCCTTCATGCTTGCTGTTGGTCTTCCTTTCTCTTTCTGATGTTCCTTTTGTTCCAGTGCGTCCTGATCATTATACAAATTGATCATTCAGCACAGCATACATTGTAATTTCAAAAAGAAATCACTAGAACTGCCACTCGATAACTGCTGGCAGTGATGACCGGGTACCTAGACGTCCGCATTTGATAAAACGTGACACTTTCTGGAGATGACAGTCGCAAAGTTTCGCTTCGATAGGATAAGTGGTTCCAGAGAAAACATTCTTTAGTCGTGATACAAATATACAGCCTTGCTTCGGGACAGTGCGGGAAAGACGGGTTCCGAACTTGGTAGCACAAAGTGTTCAATCTAGTTCTTACGTATGCAGTTAGCCCTTTTTCCTGGGGACATTGTCGGTATCAATTGAATTGCTATTCCTGCACCCTCAAACATATCCAAGTGCAGCCAAGTGAGCCTTCTGGAGAAAAAAAAAAAAAAAAATCGAACAGCTCTCAGATTTCAATAATTTAATAATTCTGGCTGCCAAACCGTGTGGCCAATTGGGTTGAAATTTTAAACCTGCGTTTCCCATGTCGACTAGATTATAATTGTGAAGTTTCACATATATTGATTTTGCGGTTCCAGAGTAAATATTTCTTAAAGGTCCCCTGAAATGCAAAACTTTCTGGTTATTTATATATTGTGACGTCCACGGGACTTGAACAGTCCCGCCAACGTAGAATAAGCCGAAACGATGGAGGCGGTTTATTTATTTATAACCCAAACATGGCGGTTCTAATCGCTCTACCGCAAACGGGACGAGGAAGGTGGCACGAGTCACTTTTCACTGAGTTGATGATGTTTATTTGTTTTTACTGTTAACCAGAAATAACAAGACTCGGCAAGAAAAGGGATCCGGGGAGATTCGACGGGATGGTGTGGGATCGGGCGTGGGGAAAAACAGACAATTCCAATGAATATACAGATCTCAAACCCTCTAAGGCGCGCGCGCACACACACACACACACACACACACACACACACACACACACACACACACACACACACACACACACACACACACACACACACACACACACACACACAAAACGTAGCTATTTCTGGTGGTCAGGCTGGACCGTGGTGTGGACGCAACTGTCCCTGGATCGGCGTCGGAGGAGCTGGCCTTGCTCTCGTCAGGGGGGGGCAGGAGAAACCGTGGTGCTGTCGACCTCCTGGTCTTGGCCCAAGTCCGCTCACAGCCGCCAGGGAACCAGTTCTGGCGCCAAGTTGCGAGCAGGAGAGGGAGGCAGGTCCGCCCGCCGTTCGACCCCGTACTCCGAGTCAGCAGAACCCCAGAGTCAACCAAGGTGAGGCACGAGGATCAGCAAGGCTCCAAGACACGATGAAGAACACGATCGAATCAGCACAACAACAAGGATGCTCTCCGCGCAACAGCCTCCACACCAAAAAAACACGATCGTTTTGTCCCGATCTTCTTCCTCTTTTTTTTCGACCCCGAACAGAACCTTTTTATCCTCCTGTCCTCGTCACTTCCAATCGAGCCGTTTATTGGCCCACCGCCGTCGCCTTCTGCCAATCGTGATCACGGGGCGGAACCATCCTCTGCACTGTCCTGTGACGTCACGGCCAGTCTCCAGAGAATACCAAAAGGGGTTTACGCAGACACACTTACCCTATCCCGTGTCCCTATCTAATTACGTGACAATTATCATTTCCCCCCTTGAAGAAATGAACATTTACTAGACAACTTATCACCACTGAATTGCTACTTATTACATCGAGATCCTGGTAAACTCGAACAGCATGGCATACCTAATTAAACATCCTAATTACCCTTTGAATGCATACCCCCCCTCAAACGTAACACTGCCCCCTCCTCTGGTACCGCAGCTCCTGCAAGGTATATCACAGGCGCTACCGTACCAGCCTTAACACTTACTGACTCACACCTAATTAACCTAACGAAATAAAGTAGGAGGGGCAATGGGCAGCGAGTCACAGCTAACTTACCTATCCTGCCTAATGTACTACCCCCTTATGGCCTTATCCTCGCCTAAACAATCATTCGTTTTTTGTTTTTTTTTATTTTATTTTATCACATGAGAGCACTGAGCGAAGTTGCACTCCATCTTCTGGATCATCGCTCTTGCCCAGCACTCTTCCAGTGATCTGGGGAGGGGAAACAAAAGGTTCCACAAAAACACAACACTTATACTTTACATTCCTACTCTAAGCCTTAACGACACTATTCACAGGATATTTACACTTGACCACCTCCCCCAGTGGATGCTAATAGACCCAGCGTTACCTGGGGAGCCAATTTTCAAATTTGCTTGCCCCAAAATTATGCGGACATCATGCCCTGGCTGCACATGTCAAGTTGTGCGGGATCGAGTGGGACTCACATCTTCACAACACTCACACCATGGTCATCATCACATTTCTAGGTCATGGTCCTCATTTTAATCATGCAGGCTGAATCCCATCATGGCCGTGGGGTGGGTTACCACAAGATGATGGGGGCATCTCAGGTGCAACCATGCCCACAGGTAAGTTTTAGTCCAACCCGGACGTTTCTCCGCCCCGCTCCCTTTGATTCCCTCCCCCCTGGTAGCCATCAGCTCTAATCCCGTACAACACTCTGGAAGGGGTCTCACTGGCTCCTCTGGCCTTCCTGGGTCGCCAAGGTCCTACCCGCCTTGGTCGCCCAACCAGACCCTCTCCCAGTTGCCTCCAGACACTGTCACCATTAGCCACCAGGTGGTGTATTTCCTTGAAGGGGGTCGCAATTCACGCTCACCGTGAGCTTCAGCAATCCCTGTGGACAAGCACATCATCCCCACCCACAAAACCCACATGACTCCCCCACCCCATCGGCCTAACATGTGACACCTGCATTTCTAACACTTCACCGACCATGACCTTCCCTGTTACCACACCATGCCCAAAAAAAAACAATGTGTGCACCATACATTTCACTTCTTAACTTAAAACAACTCACACAGCACTTCTCACCCGATCCACGCACCAGCCATTGGACAGCCACTTGTGCCCGCTTTGTTACCAATTACCCACTGTCCCGATTGTCACTCTAAAACCAAGCAGAACTTACAAACCCATGCCAATTTTCCCACAATTCATTTTTTTCCACCAAAGGAGGGCACTTCGCCACAATCTCAGCAGCCGAGCATGGCCGTATATGCTCAGCCCAATCTAGTCTCCTTGACCCCCGACAGTGATTTCCGGACCCGACCGATAAAAGGGCATCTCGGATAGACCTGGCGGTTCAGCAGGAGAATTCATCCTCTGAAGCATCTGGGTAATGCCAATTTCTCCCAGCCCCCCTCCCTGATCCTGGATCTCCGCCTGTCGGACCGTCACCGATGGCCTCTCTGGCACCCGACCCGGCCGCCTCCACGAGGCCAGCCTGGCTGCGCACTCAGCCGCTCGGTGAACGGTGGGTGGATCCTGTAGCTCCACTAGCGCTCGGACCTCAGGGTCCGGAAGAGCAGCTAAAAATTTCTCGAGTGCCAGTCTGTCCCATGCCTCCACTGTAAGGTCCCGATACGCGATCCTGACTGATTGGTAAATGTCCTGCGCCAGCTCCTGCACTGTCTCAACCGGCTTTAATCTGCGGTGCTGGAGCTGGGCCCGCACCAGATCACAGTTTGCCGCGAACCCAAACCGACGGCTCAACGCCTCGCAAATGTGGGAGCTGGTCAACATCCCCTCCGCGATCACGTTTAACACATCTGCGGCTGGTCCCCGCAACGTTGCCACCAAATTCCCTGTACGTTCCCGCTCATTCCACCCGTTGCACTCAAATTGCATTCCACCCGCAGTCGGGAAATGCACTCAAATTGCGTCAGAAAAGCTTCAACGCTCCCTGACCCGTCAAAATTTACCAGGGGATCACTTTTACGGTGGCCCGCTTCTCAGTTTCTCCCTTGTCCGAATCCAGCCCAGGGATCAAACACCCTTGTGGCTGCGTATCCAATTTCGGAGCCCACAGTGGCCAAAGATGTTTTGTGGTGAGGGTCTCATGGGTCAATTTTGCCTCCTGTTCCAAACGTTGAATGGACCGATTCACCTCTTCCCGCAGGATCTTCTGGGCCCGCACAACCTCCTCCAAGGCTCCGTCGCGAGTTTGTAGCTGCTCCTCAACCAACCCGGACACTCTACTTACAAAAGACGGCTCTACCAGGCCTTTATCCAAGACTTCATCTTGGCTCATAATTTTATCTTGTTCGTCCAAACGAGCCTCCAATCCTTTTACCTCCTCCGCCAAATTCATCCCTTGCTTCCTCAGCTCTCCCCACTCTTCAACTTGCAGCTGCATACGAGCATCCACACAGGCACGATGACGTTCCAGGCTTTCATCCACTTTATCAACCCGAATGTTCGTTGCATCAATTTTATCTACCAATTTTTTCCGTATATTTTCCCCCTCCAATGTAATTTCTACCTTTGTTTCCTCCAATCTATCCTCGAATTTACTTTGTATTTCCCCCAATTTAACATCAACACACTCCTGCATCTCAGTTTTCATTTTCTCCATCTTTTCCCCCAATTCATCCCTCATTAAATCAATCCGTGCACCCAACTGTACCCCCATTACCCCCAATTGATCTGTCATTTCTGCCCTCTGTCTCACGAATTGATTTGTCATTTGTACCGTCATGTCCCCTATTAAACGTTCCAACATTGTCTGGATCGACATCGCGCCGGTTTCCGGCGCTGCCGGCCCCATTACGGGCGATGAAACACGGTCCACGCTCGGAATGGGGGAGGTTCCAACCCTACCCCCGTCTCTCCCTTCTTCCCCCGACTCGCTGCCAGACACGTGGCCTTCCTCCTCAAACATCTGCACATCCGCCATGGTGCAGAAGTCCCGTTTGCCGCCAATTAATTTAAATTTGAAAAATCCCGCCAAAATTTTTCCACGCTTTTCTGTAGTAATTTTATATTCCAATTCATGGCGAGATTTTAATCCTGGTATATTCTCCCGATACCGAATATAATTTAGAGGGGTTCGAACATCCAACACCCTGACACCAATGTGACGTCCACGGGACTTGAACAGTCCCGCCAACGTAGAATGAGCCGAAACGATGGAGGCGGTTTATTTATTTATAACCCAAACATGGCGGTTCGAATCGCTCTTCCGCAAACGGGACGAGGAAGGTGGCACGAGTCACTTTTCACTGAGTTGATGATGTTTATTTGTTTTTACTGTTAACCAGAAATAACAAGACTCGGCAAGAAAAGGGATCCGGGGCGATTCGACGGGATGGTGTGGGATCGGGCGTGGGGAAAAACACAGACAATTAAAATGAATATACAGATCTCAAACCCTCTAAGGCGCCAAGCACACACACACACACACACACACACACACACACACACACACACACACACACACACACACACACACACACACACACACACACACAACGTAGATATTTCTGGTGGTCAGGCTGGACCGTGGTGTGGACGCAACTGTCCCTGGATCGGCGTCGGACGAGCTGGCCTTGCTCTCGTCAGGGGGGGGCAGGAGAAACCGTGGTGCTGTCGACCTCCTGGTCTTGGCCCAAGTCCGCTCACAGCCGCCAGGGAACCAGTTCTTGCGCCAAGTTGCGAGCAGGAGAGGGAGGCAGGTCCGCCCGCCGTTCGACCCCGTACTCCGAGTCAGCAGAACCCCAGATCCAACCAAGGTGAGGCACGAGGATCAGCAAGGCTCCAAGACACGATGAAGAACACGATCGAATCAGCACAACAACAAGGACGCTCTCCGCGCAACAGCCTCCACACCAAAAAAACACGATCGTTTTGTCCCGATCTTCTTCCTCTTTTTTTTCGACCCCGAACAGAACCTTTTTATCCTCCTGTCCTCGTCACTTCCAATCGAGCCGTTTATTGGCCCACCGCCGTCGCCTTCTGCCAATCGTGATCACGGGGCGGAACCATCCTCTGCACTGTCCTGTGACGTCACGGCCAGTCTCCAGAGAATACCAAAAGGGGTTTACGCAGACACACTTACCCTATCCCGTGTCCCTATCTAATTACGTGACAATTATCATTTCCCCCCTTGAAGAAATGAACATTTACTAGACAACTTATCACCACAGATTTTTATTTTTTTTTGTATACCTTGGTCGAGGCTCGTATGAGAGCTAACACACAACTCACAGCAAGGAGGCATGAGACAAGAGGAGCGGGAGTGGAAGGGACAAAACAGTGGGGAACAGATACATTAGGTGAACTGTGGAAGGGAGAGGGATGGGGATGGGACGGGGAACATGGCGAAGAGAAGATGGACATTTCAGGGACTTTCAGGAAGGAAAGCAGGAGAATTGAAGGAAGTGGGCTTGGGTGGATTATCGGGGGTAGAAAAGATCGAGGATTTGGATGAGGGAAGATAAGAGGTGGTGGTGAACAGCTGTTTTGAAAGCCTGGAGGGAAGAATGGGAAAGAATAGAGTGAGGAAGTTTATTCCAAAGGCGGGAAAAAAGAGGAATGAAAGAGTGAAGATGAGCAGTGATTCGTGATTTTGGTAGTTTTACCAGAAGGGGGTTGTTGGCGGACCTTGAGCGCCTTGTGGAAATGTGGTGGGGACAAATCGCAGAGAGAGCAGGGGGGGCAAGGCTGGAGAGGAGTCGGTAGAAGACAGAAAGACCACCGACCAACCTGCGGTGATTGAGTGAGAGGCCCAAAGACTCAGCTTCATTGCGGGAGATGCCGATGATCTTAAATGCCCTGGTTTCGACAGCGTGAAGCCGAGAAAGGTGGGAGGCAGGAGCACCAGCCCAGAGGGGAGAGCAGTACTCCATCAGGCTACGGACAAAAGCTTTGTAAGTGGTCTGGAGCTCAAGAGGGCCGAGGAAGGACTTAGCACGACGGAGGATTCCCAGTCGGCGACTGGCTTTTGAGGCGAGGTTGGTAATGTGACTTTCCCAGGAAAGGTCATGGCAGATAGTGAGACCTAGAAGCTTGAAAGAAAAGACTTCTTCAAGAGGATTGTTGAGAAAGTTGATGGGGGGGGTTTTGTAAACGGTCCTTTCGAAGAGACATAGTGAGAGTGTGAGATTTGTCTGGATTGAAAGACATGTTCCACGTGTTGGACCAGTTTGTGATTTTATCCAGATCTGCAGTGAGCGAAGAAGCTGCTGCTTGCCGGTCTGAGGGATGACAGATGGTACGGCAGAGGGTGGAGTCGTCGGCAAAGAGAAATAGAGGATTTTCCAGAGAGTCCGAGAGATCATTGATGAAAACCAGAAAAACAACAGGGCCCAGAACGCTACCTTGAGGAACTCCAGCCTGCACAGGAAGAGGGGATGAAAGAACTCCATTTAGGGCCACACGTTGACTGCGACAGGAGAGGAAGTCTGCGAGCCATGAGTGGAGATGGCCTTGAATACCATGGGAAGAGAGTTTGGTGAGTAGGGCAGGGTGCCAGACTGTGTCAAAAGCACGTGATATGTCCAGGGAGATGGTTCTGATTTCCTGTCTGGCATTGAGGACTTCCATCCATTGTTGGGAGAGCAGAAGCAGCATATCCAGGGTAGAGTGACCTGGTCTGAAGCCAAATTGATGATTGGAAATCAAGCCATTGGAGAAGAAGAAGGATTTCATGTCTGAAGCGATGATGGATTCCATCACCTTGCTGATGATTGGGAGAAGGCTGATTGGTCTGTAGTTACAGGGATCTGTTTTTGCACCTTTTTTATGCAGGGCAGTGATGTTAGCAGATTTCCAAGCAGATGGCAGATGACCTTGGGCAAATGAGAGGGTGAATAGAACAGAGAGAGGGTGAGCAAGAGCAGAAGAGCAGGCTTTGAGGACACGTGGGCTGATGCCATCTGGACCGGTTGCAGAATCAGACTCGAGGTTTGAAAGCAAGCTCTCCACCTTGTTAGGAGAAAAGGACACAGAGTCCAGGGACAGTTGGGTGCGACTGGGTAAAATGGGTAGAGATAGTGATGGGTTTCGGACACAAGATTTAGCTGCAAACACCGAGTTTAGACATTCAGCTTTATCACGTGTGGAATCAGCAGTGCGGCCATTTGAGGTAAGGGAGGGGATGGAGGTGGACATACACCAGAAACAGATTTGATTAAACGCCACCAGGATTTTGAGGAGGGAGAGAGAGGTTTGAGAGTTCAGACTTGAGATGAGAAAGATGTTGTTTTCTGGCTCTCCTGAGGGTAGATACACACTTGTTCCGAGCTTTGTGGAAAGAACTGAGATTGCCCTCAGTTGGGTTTGCTTTCCATGAGGCAAAGGCAAGTTGTTTCACAACAACTGCCTCGTCACAAGCTTCAGTAAACCAAGGGCGGGAGGAAGGGTAAGACAACTGAACAGGAGAGGGGATAAATCTGTGCATGAGGGAGAGCAAGTTTCTTTGAAAGAATTCCCAGGATGAGTTGATGTTTGAGAAAGTAGTGATAGGAGACCAGTCTGTAAGTTTGATGGCTGCTCGGAGACCCTGCCAGTCGGCTTGAGTGAAATGCCAGACTCGACGGCGGTGAGGTGGTTCTCTGATAACAGCCAGAGAGATGTCCACTTTGACAAGGACGTAGTCAGAAGAACCAATTGGAGCAAAGGAAGAGCAGCAGATATTGTCAGGGAAATTTGTCAAAATCAGATCCAGAAGAGATGGAGTACCATTGGTTGAGATCCGGGTCGGGAAGTTGACCGATTGAGTCAGTCCCAATGAGTCGCAGAAAGCTTTTGCTGAGGTGCCATGGCAGGTGAGAGAGGTACCCACACCGAGCCAACTGGCGTGATGACAATTGAAGTCACCACATAAGAGGAAGAGAGAGTTTGGATGAGAAGATAGAAGATGGTCCATGTTTTCGGATAGTGAGGTGTAGATGGAGTCATCACTGTTCGGTGGACGGTACAGTACACATATAAACATGAGGTGGGAGTGGAGGGGAAGCCGAAGCCAGAGGTATTCCTGGGGGTGTGGGGGAGTGAGAGCAGTGCATGGAGAGTGAGGAATAGAGTCTTTGATGAAGAGAGCAACACCTCCACCAGGACGAGGCTCAGGTCTGTCATACCGTAAGAGGGAGTAACCGGGGAGAGATACTTGGGAGTCAGACACGTCTTGGGAGAGGAAAGTTTCTGTTGGGCAGATAATGTCTGGTTTGTCAGTGGCAACCTGTATGGAAAGATCTGAAAGGTTTGAGCGAAGGCCCCGGATATTTGAGGTCCACACTTTTAAGAGGTAGGGGAGGAGGCTTTGGGTGCAGGAGGTGGAGGGGGAGGGGGAGGATAGGACAAGGGACGAGGGGGGCAGGTAAGGAGGGTTGCTGAAGGAGTGTGGGGTATTGCAGAATAGCGAGGGGAGGGGGCCGAATGAGAAGGCGAAAAGGCTCTGTGGTGCTGGGGGAGAGGGGGGACAAGAGACAAGGAAGAAGGCAGTTGAGGATTTGAGGAGGTGGAGTGAAGAGATGGAGGTGAGAGGGCAGTGGAGGGAGGCAGGTTGGTGGATGAGAGGGGGGGGCAACTTTGAGAAGGAAGAGTGAGGGGATGAAAGGTGGGAGAAAGGTGAGTGGGGAATTTTTGAGAGAAGTGAGAGGGAGGCTTGGAGGGAGAAGAGTGGGATGGTTGCTTTGAGAGTGAGAGTGAGGGGTGATGGGGGTGAGTTGGCACTGAAGTTGGAAAAAAAGAATGGTTGATGGAAAGCGAGCATCCATGGCAAACTGGTTTTTAAAAGTTTTAGGTCAGAGATGCGATTTAACACAATTCTTGATGGATGCAATGAAGGCGAATTCAGAGCATGGAGAGAAGAAGCGCTGTAATAGTTGGATTTTTTAGGCAAGGAATGAAGGAGAGGTCGAAATGAGAGCAGTCTGTTAAAATAGCAGAAGAGTAGTGCATTGTGAAACAGTAAAGAGTACCACATGTGTGAGAGAGGAAGATGAAGCATTATAAGATCGTTTTTGTTGTTAAAAATAATGTACGAGAGAGTTCAACAGATTAGGTCATGGAAGTGTTAAAAAAAAAAAATCGAGGAAGAAGACGAGGAGGGAGTTAAGAGGAAGAAGAAGAAGCAGAATCGGGAGAAGGTGAGCGTGTTGTTGTTGTTGTTGTTGTAGGGTATTTTTTTTTTTTTTTTTTTTTTTTTGAGATAAGAAAGAGATTAGTTGGGAGAATGGGGGATGTTTGGAAAGTGGGGAGGATCAAAATTGAAGGTAATGGGGAGGATAGAAATTGGAGGTAATGGGGAGAAAACACAAACAAACAAAAAAAAACGATCGAACACCGAGTGGAACCGGTAGGCCTCAAGCCTAGGCCTAGGCCTCAAGCACCAGGGAAGAACGTCGACAAAAATACTCACAAAATAGCACGATTTTTGAAACAAAACCGAACTAGCAACACACAGTAACATGTAGGTGAGAAAATTAAACAGTTAAAACGGGACAAATAACAACTGGAAACTTAGCTTTGAGAACGTCAGCAGGGAGCCCCGAAGGAGACCTCTCGCTGCTCCAAAACCGGAACCGCGATCAATTGCTACTTATTACATCGAGATCCTGGTAAACTCGAACAGCATGGCATACCTAATTAAACATCCTAATTACCCTTTGAATGCATACCCCCCCCTCAAACGTAACAATATTAACTTGACCTTCCTAGTGAAGAAATCACCCATGTTTTTTTTTTATCAAAAATAGGATAATTAGAGCAATATTTCGATCATTTATTGTGCTTTTCACAACTTGCTATGCCCCGCCCCTAAAAAAGTTGACTTCAGCGAATCGCAGCGTGACGTCACATACAGTAACTCGCACAGAGTGGATTGACTCGAAATCTCTCGAGTCTAGAGTCTAGACTAGTCCGATAAATCCGTCGTCCGTCCCACTAGGCCGATAAATCTGACGTGCTGTAGCTTTTATGTATTATTCTCTTTTTTTCATTGTTTTCTACTAGTGCTACATGACGACAGTAGGAATAAAATAAATAAAAATGCAACAGAACGTCAGATTTATCGGACGACTCGAGACAATTGCGTCACAAGGTGTGTTCTGCACACAAGTTTTCTTCGTATCCGTACAGCGAGATTGCTTCGTTTTATGCGTGGAGAGATACGGCCGATGACATGCGCCGGCCTTGTTTGTGATTAATTCGCCGCGGAGCAACATGTCCGCTGCGCTGTTCACGTCACCTCACTAAAATATTTCTGATATCGAGCAGTATGCAAGTCGAATTTACATTCTTGAATTACGAATAGGATTTAGTCTAACCAGTTGTTATTTCCGAGTCTTCCTTCGATGTTCTCCCGATCATCATGAACTCCAGGAATTTCATCGCCATTTTCCTCTGCTTGTCCTGCTTTGGGCTCGAACTGCTAAGGCCGTTTTTCATTTCCAGCTGCCTGAACTTCACCTCCCGCGACTACGTTATCCGACAATTCTCCATGTGATTCAGACCAAAATCCTTCATTTCTCTCACACTCACTGTCGCTACCAGACAAGTGAAAGTCCATGTCATCCATTATTCAAAAACAAATGTTCGATTTTTTTAAAGCAGAAATGAACGAAGCGATTGAGTCGACCAATCAAATGTGGAAACACACAGGAAGCCAATAGAATCATGTCGATCACCAACCCGAGTAATTAACGTGCAGCCTTTGACATACTGTACGTGAGGTCATGTGGGTTACGCCCCTTTCAGGAGAATTTTTTACGTGCGTTCCCGAAGAGGTTTGTTTTTTTAATTTTACATTTTACAGAATGAGTATTGTGAAAAAAACATTGTCAAATCTGAAATCACGATGAAAAACTCCTCTCGGGCATATATAAATGAAATTTCAGTACTTTTGCATGTCAGGGGACCTTTAATATTTTTCTTTTAATCTAACATGGCTGCCAAACCATGTGGCCAATCAAGTTGAAATTTAAATCCTTCATTCCACATGAGTGCTCCATCATAACTTTGAAGATTCACATTTATTGATGCAGTAGTTCCAGAGTAAATATTAATTAATATTTTTCCTTCAATCCAATATGGCTGCCAAACGATGCGTCGTATATCAAAAGGGGAGGGGGGGGGAGAACTTTTTGTTTGTCATGGAGAGGCGGTCATACATGTAGAGTTTCGCCTCGATCTGTTCACCCGTTTCAGAGAAGAAGACTTTTAAAGTTATTAATTTTCAATCCAATATGGCTGCTGTACCATGTGACCGACTACAACATAGATTTAAATTCTCCCTCTAATGGGGTAGTGGATCATGCTCGTTAAGTTTCGTGTTGATCGTACAGGGTGCGTTTTTCTATCCGAGATGGAGGCCAAACCATGTGACTTGCGACATCATAATTTTTACCATATATGCAGACATGGTGGTTTATGATAGTTGCAAAGTTTCGCTTCGATAGGATAAGTGGTTCCAGAGAAAACATTATTTAATAGTGATACAAATACAGGCCTGCTTCGAGACAGCGCGGGACATACGAGTGACGAACCGGATAGCACAATGTGTTCAATCTAGTTATTATGTATGCAGTTAGCCCTTTTTCCTGGGGACATTGTCAGTATCAATTGAATTGCTATTCCGGTACCCTCAAATGCATGCAGGTGCAGCCAAGTGAGCCTTCTGCAAAAAACAAATCTAAAAGTTCTCAGATTCAAATAATTAAATAATTATGGCTGCCAAACCGTGTAGCCGATCAGGTTGAAATTTTAAACGTACATTTCACATGTCGACTCGATTAAAAATGTGAAGTTTGGCATATATAGAAGCAGCGGTTCCAGAGTAAACATTAATTAATATTTATCCTTCAATCCAACATTGCTGTCAAACCATGTGACCTATCAATTAGAAATTAACAAACTTGTATTCACTGCTCGTGTGCAATATGTTTCTGAAGTTTCCCCTTGATCTGTCCGGACATTCTGGAGATGTTTGAAGGTTTTAAGGTAAATTCAATATGACCGCCAAACCATGTGACCTATCAATTAGAAACTAACAAACTTGTGAAAGGATGTCTTGGGAAAAGTGTGTGTGAATTTTTGCCTCAATCTATCCAGCCATTCTGGAGAAGAAGATTTTTAAAATTTATTAATTTTCAATCCAAGATGGCTGACGAACCATGTGACCTATGACATCACAAATTTATATTCTGCTTCCAATCATGTAGTGGAACACGTGTGTGAAGTTTCGTGTTAATCGGAAAAGGTGTGTTTTTCTTTCCAAGATGGCTGCCAAACCATATGACTTGTGATGTCATAATTTTTACCGCATATGCTGGCATGGTGATAGATTACAGTTACCAAGTTTCGCTTTGATAGGTTATGTGGTTCCAGAGAAAACATTATTTAATATTTTCTTAAATCCAACATGGCTGCCAAACCATGTGACCTATAAATTATTCATTAACAAACATATATCCACTACGCGTGCAGAATAGATCTGTGAAGTTTGCCCTTGATCTGACAAGCCGTTCTGGAGAAGATGTTTGAAAGTTTTAGGGTAAATTCAAGATGGCCACCAAACCAAGTGACCTATCAATAAGAAATTAACAAACAAGTAACAGAATGTCATTGGGAATGTATGTGTAAAGTTTCGCCACAATCTGTCCAGCCGTTCTGGAGATTTTTTTTTTTTAATTCAAAACAAGATGGCTGCCAAACTACGTCACCGATGACGTCACAATAATTTTTTTTCTACGGTGAATTTATGTGTAGATGACTCAAGAAATTTCAGATTTTTCCCATGCAGCGTTCTACTTGACGAATTTTCACCGGCATACCGCTTCACCGATGACGTCACGGAAAATCACCCGTGTTCCCTATCGGGAGCTTAGTAAAATGTATCAAGCGAAAAAAATTCCATTTCACAGTTTCAGATACAGAGGTCCAAAGTTTATCGGTTTTTTCAAGATGGCGCCCATACCACGTGACCTATGACATCATAATTATCAATTGAGTATGCTATCAAAAAAGATACATACTATGGTGAAAATTGTGTCGATTGGACTTACCGTTCCTGAGAAAATGGTTTTTAAAGCGAAAAAGGCCGCAAATTGCTGGCGGAAATAGAAAAATAAGAAATAAATAAACATAAGAAAAACAATAGGTTACCCAGTCCATTTGACTGGGTACCCGAACAAGCTAAAGAGATTGATTGTTACCTGGATTATTGATTCTACATAAAGTTACTGCTGTCCTTGTAACTTCCAGAAATACATCACAAACAAAAGTAGGGAAACTGTGAGCTTCAGTGTTATGTGTCACCACATGGGGAGGAGTGGTGCTATGTTAATTAGGCAGGGATTAAGGATAATTTCTCCCAGTATGTCATTGCCCCCTGTGACCTTTTCCTATGTCTTTGTATTTCCAAGACCAGCGGTAAGAAGGAATCACGTCCTTAAAACAACAACTGAGCCAGCCATTTCCGAGCAGGCGAAAACTCCACCTCCAGGAATGACAACAAACAACCCACCCTCCTGGATTGGATGATTAATGGGCGTGATATATATATATATATATATATATATATATATATATATATATATATATATATGAGTGTGAGTGTGAGTGTGAGTGTGAGTGTGAGTGTGAGTGTGAGTGTGAGTGTGAGTGTGAGTGTGAGTGTGAGTGTGAGTGTGAGTGTGAGTGTGAGTGTGAGTGTGAGTGTGAGTGTGAGTGTGAGTGTGAGTGTGAGTGTGAGTGTGAGTGTGAGTGTGAGAGAGAGAGAGAGAGAGAGAGAGAGAGAGAGAGAGAGAGAGAGAGAGAGAGAGAGAGAGAGAGAGAGAGAGAGAGAGAGAGAGAGAGAGAGAGAGAGAGAGAGAGAGAGAGAGAGAGAGGACTTTTGTATGCTTTTATTATAAAAGTATCCAAACACACAAGAAAAAGCACACTCCATAAAAACAAATCCAAACGATTTTACAGCAAAAATGAATCAACAAAAGCAATACAAATAAGGGTGTCTGTTCATGTCAAAAACCACCACAGAATAATACATATATGCAAAAAATTAAGTGTAAGTACTTTATACTTTTACAAACAGATTCCATCACGAAAAGAAAGTCAAAACCTCATCAGTGTACCACTGATCACCCACAATATCCAGGCTCAAAAGATAAGCCTGCTCCATTTTTACTCGTGCCGAAACCATACCTTTAAAGCACATTTGCATTTTTCCCCTTCAATTTTGCTTTCCTGGTTTTATAAATTGCCAGTTTAGCAATGTCCAACAGAAAAGACAAAAACGAGAGGACTGTTTTACTTTTATAATCCCCCCCCCCCCCCCCCCGATTCCATAAATAAAGACTGGAAAGGAAAAAACAAAATTAAATTTATAGAAAAGCTGTTGAAGTAAGAGAAAGGGGTACCAATCTCTTACATTCAATAAAAACATGGGCAACATTTTCAGTCAAATCACAAAAAGGACAAAAAATTAGAACAGAAGAATTAAACTTATGGAGTAATGTCTGTGTGACCAGAGCTTGATATGCGAGTCTCCAATTCAGGTCTCCAGTTCACCCAAGAGTTGGAGAACTATACATTTTGTTCCACACTGGAGTTAAAAAAGCTCCAGCAGGTAAGGTCTCATTCCACCGATTTTTCAACAGTTTTGTAAAACCAGGTATACATACTTCCAGACATATGTAACAGCTTGGTTTTGCCCATGACGTGAAACACACCAATTTCCTCGAAGTTTGAGGAGAACACACCCTCTTGTTTTTTTTAGGCAATTTGAAGTTCAGGGAAATGGAGACGCGAGTCTACCACTTCATCCACCCCAGTCCACCCGATGTTTAGTCTATGAAAGGTTTGAATTACTGCTTTCAAGACATTTTCCACAATACGAGCAGAACGAATACCAGTTTTTAATGAAAGTGAGCTTACAGGTAAGCCAGGCATTCAAGGATGGCTGCAACAGGTCTCGCACTCTGTTTATTCCAACACTGGTGAAACAATGCATAAATGACCTGGAGGTTGAAATTCCAGAGAATAAAAGATTCTGAACTAATGGCTCATGTGCAGACTTTTGGGCATCGTATAATACCTCTAAACGTTGCACTCCGCAGACTTGCCAAGCATTCAAAAGGCTCTGATGAAAACTGGGGAGCTGAGACATGTCAACGTGTTGCAGGTCGATGAGGAAAAGTTCACGGCCATATTTCAGACCTTCCACTTTCTGCAGCCAGACATTTGTGAGAGGTCGCCAAGGAACACACTCACTGCACAGTAGGCGCTTAATCATGGAAATTCAGAATGCCATTATCTGATTTGGGAAATGCATCAGATTTTGACCACCCGCATTTTGGGGTCTGCAGACCATGTCTGGGCCCAGCCAATGGTGGCCACCCCAGAAAAAAATCAGTCAGAACCCTCTGAATGCCTGTGACCAAGTATCTCGGAGGTTCAAGTTGGATAACTTTATGCCAAATAAAAGGAACCACCAGGTTATTTATGATTGATACCCGTGTCTTAAGCGAGAGAAGTTGGTACAATCTTTTCCACCTTGCCAGTTTCAATTTAATTTTTTCCAGGAAGTTCTCCCAATTTTTTGGTTCATACGCTTCAATTCCTAGAAATAAGCCTAAATATTTAAACCCCTCACTACTCCACTGCATTCCTCCTGGTAAAACAGGCAGGGACGAGGAAGGCGATCTGGGGCCCACCCAAACAGCTACACTTTTTTTCCAATATACCCTTGCAGTAGAAGCAAGCTCAAACTGGGTAAGGCAACGAGAGACCTCAGAAACATCTTTTTGATTTGAAATAGCAACACAAATATCATCAGCAAAAGCTGAAACAACTACTTTGGAGTTTTGTGAAAGAGAGACTCCTAACACTGAGTTCCAGAGTAGAACGAATAAAGGTTCAACGGATAGATTGTAGAACATGCCTGATAGCGCACAACCCTGACGGATGCCTCGCTGAAAGGGGGAAAGGTGACAAAGTCTATTATTTACCTTCAGCAGACAAGATGCATTTTTGTACAATAACTTAACATAAGAAATAAATTTTCCCCTGAACCCTGTTCTCCTTAATACAGCAAACAAAAAAGAATGGTTAACAATGTCAAAAGCTTTTTCTTGATCTAAAAGTAATAAACCAAAACTGGGAGATAAGTTTGACCGAAACTGATCAAGTCTCTCACCAAAAAAATATTATCATATATGCAACATTCTGGAACACAGTATGATTGATCAGTGCCAATCAAGAAAGAGATGACTTCCTTTCGACAGGTTGCAAGTGCTTTTGACAAGATTTTATAGTCTGTGTTGAGGAGTGACACAGGTTGCCAATTTGCGGTCTCATGCAGGTTTCCTTTCTTAGGAAGGAGACACAAAACTGCTCTCCGGCAGCTCAATGGAAATTCACCTTGTTCAACACTCTCCTGAAAGACCTCAAGAAGAGTAGGGCCGAGAAAGCCTTATAAAATTCAGCCGGAAGGCTGTCAAGTCCAAGGGCTTTCCCATCTTTGGTATCCTTAAGCGCAGCAGTGAGTTCTCAAAAGAAATGCCAGGCTCAAGCAATTGTTGTTGATCTTCAGACAGAGTAGGGAGCAGTTCAAACATCGCTTTCCTGTTCTCCTCATTCACAGTTCTTATTGCGAATAGTTTCGAAAAATAGTCTTGTAGTTCATGCTTGATATCACTCTGGGAGGTCAACAAATCACCACCAAAGAGCGCAAAGTATGGATTTGTTGAGAGGTCTTGACCGCTTTTTCCAAATTGAAGAACCCTTTGTTTGGTGTGTCAAGTTGGATTTTTTTCATTCCGCAGTCGGACAAATGCTCCGCTCTTTCACCATTTCAGCCAGAAGGGTCCTTTTCTCTGACAACTGCTGGACATTCTCATTAGATATTCCAGCTTTCTGCTCACAGATAAGTATTTCGTTTTTTAAACCGGATATCACACCAAATGTGTTGTATGTGTTGTATGTGCTCGAAGAGCAGTATTGCTGGCAAAAGCATTTGATTTGGGATTTTGTGCAGTCCCACCATTGTCTTAAGTTCAAGTATGAACCCTTTTGTGACTCGCATTTTTCCCAAACCATTATAAAAGCTTCTATAAAATGTGCACTTTGTGTAAGTTTCACATCAAAAGTCCAATATGCACTTCCACAGACATGATGAGGAAAGCCACACACCATAACAATCATGTGATGGTCGGAAAAACCAGACGGCCTTATATAAGAGTTCTTAACAATGTTTACCATTCTATGATCAACATAACATCTGTCTAGGTGAGCCATCGTTAGATTTCTTGATGCACAAACCCATGTATACTGATGGAATTTACGGTTTTGTACCCGCCACACATCCACCAGTTTAAACTTTTTAACAAGCTGTGCCAAAGGCCTTACACTGGGTGGATGAGGCTCACAAGTGTTCTGATCAAGTTGTGGGTTGGGGGTGCAGTTGAAGTCACCCCCCAGACACAACAACATGGTCAAGTTAATGGTGCTTACAAACTCTGCCAACTTATACAGAAAGGCACCTCTTTCAGAGTTAACACGAGGACAGTAAACATTAGTCATACAAATCTTTAGGTTACCACTGACAAATTGCACAGATAGTAACCTTTACAGATTTCCTTACAAGTTATCTCCGAAGGCTGGAATCTAGGATGCAACACAATTGCCACACCAGCCTTGGCCTCAACAAGTGCACTGGAGAGAAAAAAGACAATCTTTAAAGATTTGACGCCACTCATCCTCAGAAGACTGATTTGCATGCGTCTCTTGTAGCATTAGCACATCAATTTTTATCCTCCGCCAACCAACGAAGTTGGCGGGGGATATAGAAATGGGTTTCATCCGTCCGTCCGTCACATTTCGTTTCCAGAGCTTAACTACAAATCCCCTCAAGATATATTTACGAAATTTGGTACACATATCAAGCAAGTGGTGAACTGGTGCCTTTTGATAATTAAAGATTTCCCCCAAAAAAAATTCTGTCACTTTCCATGGAAACAAGTTGGGTATTAAGAAATAATTGAGGTTAACCTTTGTTTCCAGAGCATAGTTGCAAAACTATTAAATATTTCTTCATGAAATTTGGTACACACATCAAGAATAAATTGAACTGGTGCCTTTTGCTACTTGTCCTCATTTACTATGGCGGGGGATATCGAAGACTTTGTCTTCAATGGATGCTACTTTCATTTTGAAAGAGTTGAAACACCTGGAGGCAATGCACACAACTGCAGCCTCCATTGATGTTCAGGGATGCTAACTTTCATCTCCATTCTGTTAGTTATTCTTGAAGCTCTTTACCAGCCCAAGTAACACATTTCCTTAACCTTTGAATTGGGGATCTGACATGTGAACCTGATAAGGTTCACGAATCATACTCCTTGCAGTTTTAATGAAATTATGTAGATTCGGGAAGTAATCTTTGATTTTTACATGTCTTTTCCTGAATGTATCATCCAATAATTTAATTACATTTTCCTGAGACACTAAGGTTGTGTCTTTTCCCCCCTCATCCTCTGGAGAGCATAAAGCACTGATTTGTGGAGTCAAAGAGGTTTCGTCTGAATCAAGTGCTTCATCTATGGCCTCCCCTATTACTTGTGGAACACTTACTTTTGGCTCAAGAGATCCCATGGGAACAGAAAGTTGTCCCCTCTTTACGGACCCCTCCAAATTTGCCTTGTCCATGTCCTTCCTCTCCACATCCTTTTCATCATCATCATCATCTGTGAGGGAAGGGTTAACATTTCGCTCACACGGATTTTCCCCATCACTGTCAGACACAGCTATCAACTCGTCTGAACAAGCTTGGCTATCAGGACAAACACTTGAGACATCCTGAGACACCACTATTTTCGTGTCCCGCTCAGAGTCGGCAAGTGGAGCAAGCGAAGTTTCCACACCCGCACATAACTCCGGTACCACCAAGGGGTTTCCCATGTGGGACGTACCTTGGAGGTCCCGCGATCCTGACACGATCTGGAGCTTATTCTGCTCTTTAGCATCAAAGGCATCAAAGGTTGTCTGTTTTTGGCCTTTTTTTCCTGGCATCTGTAACAGATACCTCCATATCGTCCACACTGTCCTGTACAGTGGATGGAAAAGGAGAGGAAACAACCACTTTCACTTCCTCCTTTGGTGGAGGAGGATTAATTACGTCACGATCAAACACCCTCTCCCCAATGGCGGTCGGGGTGGACCAGTCCAACACGTCGCACACATCAGCCCAGTGGGAGGAGGGGGCGGGGCTAGGCTCCCGAATCACCTTCTCCCCATCAGTATATGGTGAGGAAGAATCGTCCCTCACCTTCACTTTCGTGCGGTGTAACCGCATTGGGACAAACGCTCTTCATATGCCCGTATTCCCCACACCCAAACACGTCATGACCTCTGAGGAGGCATACATTTTACATTAAAAACCATTGATATTTACACTTAGCACAACATTTAGTGTTTTTTCATTTTCAGGTAGTATCATAATATGGAATAGGCAAAGCCGAGAAGCGAACGTAGAATTCTTCTTACATTCGCTTCTGACTTTACATAAAACTTGTTCACAACTGTATACTTGCCAACTATACCGTGGTACATGTAAGCGCCGCACAGCTGATGATTTTGACGCAATTTCCAGTTACTTCGGCCTGGATTCGGGATCAGCGATCAAATAATGTAAATCACGATTAAAAATATTTTTTGATGATGCAGGAGATATCTTTATTAAAATTAACTTTGGGAAAAAAAAATTGAATAAATAAACGATCACTTCTGGTCAAGAATAAAAGAAATTAAAAGTTTCAGAAAGAGTTTCAAAATCACTCCCAGTAATGTTAAATACAAAATAAACACTTCCTGTCATGAACAAAATCACTTTCGGATGTATAAAATTAACTTTGGGAAAAAAAAATTGAATAAATAAATAAACACTTCCGGTCATGATCTCCCGGCATGCATCATTCCCCATGACAAAAACCGGAAACAAAAAAAAACCAGAAGCAAAAAAAAAAAAAAAAAAAAAAACGGAAGCAAAATGGTCATAGCCAACGACACGGATTCACAATTGGCAGGCTATTGTGTTGTTTTTGTTGTTTCCTATTCTCTCATGTGCACGCGTTAAGTAATATTCACAAGATAGAAATAAAACCCAATCGTGTTTATACACCGCACAGCGTTTAACAACAACCGGAAGCAAAAGGTCATAGCTAACGACACGGATTCTAAATAGCCAGGGGTATTGTGTTGTTGTTTCCTATTCTCTCACGTGCATGTGTTAAGTATGAAGCTCACTGCGTTCGCTATAAACCACTCTTTTAAAGGACATGACGTACTTAAACTTATCGCTAACATGACGCATCAGCACCATCGAGATCCTCGACATAACTTGTTTAACTGGTTACACAAGTCCTGGTTCTTTATGAATATTGGAATATTAATAATATCAACTTTAACTGTTGGGGCCTGTAAAGCGAACACAGAAAGGTAAGTGTTCGGTTCGATAAACAGGCCTTGCTCAACAATTGTTGCTACCATGTGATCCTCCGACACAAACACGACAAACTTCTTATTCATGCGACAAGCAGCACGAATGTTATGTGATCCAACGATGTTACCAATGGCAAAAAGTACATCGTTTAGTTCCACCTTACTGGGAGGGATAAAATACACAGCGTGTTTACGAGTTAATGACTCGAACATCTCAATCGGGAAACATTCACCCGCCATTCTAACTCAGGAAAACAAGTTAGTAAACTTTCCTGAGAGAATAAGGCGTTTCACAAACACCAAGATATCAATCGATTAAAATCGAGACACAATAAAGAACACGGTCGCAGTGAGCGAGAAAAAAACCTTCTCCGGCGGCCATGCCAGACCTTCGGCTTACGATTTTCTCGAAACGAGACCGTGGGCTCTTCCCCTCTCTCTCTCTCTTTCTTCTCCAGACAAAAAGGAAAAAAAAACACAGGAAAAAGTTCACAAGCGGAAAACCGAACAAAGGGGAAATGAAAAACTGGGAATGTGGAAACACCAAACAGCACGGCAGAGGAGAGGAACTCACGACACGAAGCAGCCATGACAGTACACACAACGTACCAACAAACAGCCAGCAGGGGGCGAGAGAAGAGAAGAGGAGAGGGTAGGGGAGAGGAGCGCGACAGAAACGAGTGAGGCAAGATAGCAGGTGGAAGAGAAGGGCATTACAGCTGGCTTCCCCTCGACATGGTGAAGAAGGCTGCATGATTCTTGTGTTCATGCTGAGGCGAATTGGCTCACGTGATGGAGCATGGCGCTGGCCATTGACTGTTGGCTGGGTCGGGTGAGAACGTGCCTTGAAACCTCATGTTGTGCCATCGGGGGAGAAGACGGCGCCATTCTGCAGAGGAGCGGCAGCGGCAAGTGCGATCGAGAAAGAAGCTTCATGGTGGTTTCTCAGCCCTGGTGTTGAGTATCACTGCCAGAAATGCCTCCTGTACATTTCCTGCCCAGAGAGCAGGCTGGGCACCAATTTTGAGTGCGTTTTCCCACGCAGTGACAACGTGGCTTGGCAAACCCCAAGCTTCAGAAACTCATCTTTGGGCACACAGCTAAGTGCCAGGAAAAAGGGAGAATTTTTCTTTTATTTACTCCATCCCCTTGTCAGGTCAGGTTTTTGTCAGGTCAGGTTCGATCTGTGACCTGCTACAGGTACCATGTAAACCTGTACTAACCTGTTCCATGGTCGGGTTGTCGGCGACTAAACCGTCTCCCCCACCAGGTTTTCTGGTGAGGAGGGTGTTTGGATATGGACACCCAGCAGGATTAAAAACAAAACCTGTCAAAGGGCGGAGGAGCTCCTTGTGAGCCAACGGCCATCCATATCTAGTGCCCAACTGTGTCTGCGGACGTCCTCCTGCAGTTGGGTTACTTCTTATTAGGAGGTTGGTGGCAGGATTTGCACTCCAGCCACCGTAAAACGCTTCATTCCGCAAAACGCAAAAACGCAAAAAATCTGAAAACCCACTCCGGGGAGTACCTCCTGTGCAGCTTCCTTTCGCAGGGCAGCTCACCGGATGATGAGATTGAGGCAAAGCCTTCGGGACCCCAATCTTTGATAGGGAGGGAAACCACGGGGTAACATCCCTGGGTCAGATTGCGGGAGAGTGTGTCGGAGTGGTGCTGGAGGTGTCGTCCCACCAGACGGCGGTCTCCTTGGGTTAACCTGAGGCGGTCCCTTCGGGTGGGTGCCTGGAATGTCCTATCCCTAAGAGAGGATGATCACCTGTCTCTGTTATCATCTGAGCTCAAGCGTTTGGACATCGGGATTGCAGCTCTCTCTGAGGTTCGGAGACCGGATTGCGGCGAGATAATGGTGGGTGGTTACACCTACTATTGGTCTGGTCGCTCTGATGGTTACCATACCCAAGGAGTTGCTGTAGCTGTGTCCAATAAGCTGACCCCAATGATAATTGAGGTAACACCGGTCAACGAGCGTATTATGAGATTAAGGATTCGTCACTCCTTAGGTGTCATTTCCCTGGTCTCTATTTATGCTCCGACTGAGGCGAGTGATCTTACCGTGAAGGATGCATTCTACGCCACACTCGAGTCTGTGGTTGATCAGTGCCCCAGACGAGATACACTTCTAGTCTTGGGGGATTTCAATGCATCGACTGGAACTGATAGGGATGGTTATGAGGTGTGTGTTGGTCCCCATGGGTCAGGAACCATGAACCAGAATAGCACTAAGTTCCTTGACTTTGCAAGAAGTCATGGACTTAGGGTGGCTGGTTCATGGTTTCAGCGCCCGCAAGCTCATCGCTGGACTTGGTATTCCAACGCTGGCGGTGTGGCAAAGGAGATTGACCATGTCCTCATTGACGGTCGTTGGAGGATGATCCAGAACTGCAGGGTCTACCGGAGTGCTCAGTTCCTCAATACTGACCACAGGCTTGTTGTAGCAACTCTAAAGCTGCACCTTAAATCCTGGAGAATGGTACCATCCCAGCCTAGGCTGGATGTTGCCAAGCTCAGGGATGAGAGAGTAGCTGAGGAGTTTGCGAACAGGCTGAGTGGACACTTGGGGGGTCTGGGTGCTTTGGGGGTCCTGAAGAGTTGTGGAGCACCTTCAAGACCACCGTCCTTGATGTTGCCGGTGGATGCCTTGGAGTTCACCGCAGGGCAAAGAAGAATTTTGTCTCTCAAGGGACACTGGATACCATTGACCAGAGTCGCAGGGCCAGGCTGAATGGCAGAGCTGAGCTGTTCAGGGAGCTGAGGCGTAAAACTGTACGTGCACTGAGGGTGGACAAGGAGGCCTATGTGCGAGGAATCTGTGAGGGGGTAGAGCATCACCTGTGGACAGGTGATTCTCGTCCCGCTTACAGGGGAATTCGCGCATTACGTTCATCCAAGCCCATCCCTCGGAGCACTGCAGTTCGAGCAGAGAGTGGTAGGCTCTTGACAGAGGAGTCTGAAGTGAAGGCCCGCTGGGCCGGTTACTTTGAGCGGTTGTAGCAGGGTGATCCCCCAGCTGTCGAGTTGGACGTCAAGGGTGTGCAATCCCTCTTGCTCACCCTCGAATCAACTGTGGTCCACCATCGCCTGTGGAAACACGGGCTGCGGTGAACCAGTTGAAACGGGGCAAAGCTCCAGGGATCTGTGGCATCCATGCTGAACTTCTCAAGGCTGGTGGAAATGCTGCACTCGCGTCGTTGCATGCAGTTTTGTGCTCTGCCTGGAACACAGGCATCATCCCAACTGACTGGAAGAGGGGCCTTGTTGTCCCTCTCTGGAAAGGGAAGGGTGATCGCCAAGACTGCAACAACTACCGAGGGGTGACGCTGCTCAGTGCCGGGCAAGGTCTTTGCTCGGATAATTCTTGATAGGGTTCGCCACCATCTGCTTGAGCACCAGCGTCCAGAGCAGTCAGGCTTTACACCAAAGAGGTCAACGATTGACCGTATCCTTGCTCTTCGTGTCCTCACTGAACGCAGACGAGAGTTTCGGCAGGGGCTGCTTGCAGCCTATGTTGATCTCTGTAGCGTTCCGATTCAGTGAATCGGGATGTCCTCTGGAGCATTCTTGGTCTTCGTGGGGGGCCACCGAAACTGATCGATCTGATGTCTGAACTCTACTCTGGTACTGAGAGTGCTGTGAAGTGTGGTGGTACCGCCTCTGACTTATTTCCAGTTGTTACTGGAGTTCGTCAGGGATGTGTACTTGCCCCCACACTTTTCAGCACTTGTATGGACTGGTATTTTGGGAGGATGTCGGAGAGATCAAGTTGCGGTGCATCGTTTGGCAATGTCAAGATCTCGGACCTTGATTTTGCAGATGATGCAGTCATCTTTGCGGAGACTTTAGACATCCTCTTGGGGGCCCTCGAGGTGCTGAATGAGGAGTCGGAGCCGTTGGGATTACGGATTTCTTGGGTCAAAACAAAGATCCAGGCTTTCGGTGACATCTTGGATGCTGCTGTCCTGTCTGTGTCTGTTTGTGGTGAGGATGTTGAGGTCGTGGATAGATTCACTTACCTTGGCAGTGATATTCATGTCTCCGCAGGTTGTGAGCCGGAGGTCAATAGACGTCTGGGTCGGGCCTGGGGAGTCATGATTCACTGGATCATGGGGTGTGGCGCTGCCGGTACCTGTGCGGGAGGATGAAAGTCCGAGTCTTCAGGTCCTTGGTACTTCCAGTCTTGCTCTATGGGTGCGAGACTTGGACTTTGACCAAGGATCTGAGACGGAGACTTAATTCCTTTGGTACCAGGTCTCTTCGGAGAATCCTTGGCTATCGCTGGTCGGATTTTGTGTCCAACGAGCGGTTGCTGAGAGAGACTCGGATGAGATTTGTTACCTGCATAGTCCGTGAGCGTCAGCTGCGGCTGTATGGACATGTGGCTCGTTTTCCTGACGCTGATCCTGCTCACCAGATTCTCTCAGCGAGGGAGTCTCATGAGTGGAGGAGGCCAGTGGGCCGACCACGTGCCTCATGGTTGCAGCAGGTTGACCATCATCTCAAGGAGATGGGGATGGGCCTGGCATCTGCCTGGGGGATGGCCAGACGGAGGCCCCTGGAGTACCGGCGGAAAGTGGACGCAGCGACGCGCTGTTCTGGCACATGCTCCCATACCTGACCTGATCCCCTTGTCTGTATTTAAGTCTGTGTGGAGGAGCCTCAAAATTAGATTTAGTTTTACCTATCGTACCATTTTTATTATTACACTTTGAATTATTACCATAATAAATACTTGATTTATTTTCACTAAACCCCCTTATTAATTTAAGTTGCTTGTGTTGTCTACTTGTCGTGGGTTCGAGTATAAACCCTTGTGCTGTGCTTCCGTCCTCCCCGCCCTCCCTTCCCGCACATGCTAATAATCTCCAAGGATCTCGGATGTTCGCCACCAAGGGAGAACTGTTCGGTTATCCGTCCAGGTAGGGGCTAACCCCCTGGACACGACAAAATGGATTGCTTAATTATCGAGCACTGACGAACACACCATAGGCCTTATAACTCCAAAAATTAAAATGCAAACAAAAGAGAGTGCTTATTGCATTGATTACTGATTGCGCACAAACACACCACAGACTTTGTAACTCCCAAAAATAATCACAAACTGAGGAGATCAATTGTTATGCTGATTATTGATTATGTACAAACATACCACAGGTTTCATAACTGCCAAAAATAAATCTCAAATTAAACAGACTTTTACATTCAACACCAAATACTGCATTGGATGGTTCAGAAGGAACCAGAAGAAGTAAGGAGCAAAGATGGAGTCATCAGGAGGAACCTGATAGGATTGGGGTTGCAGCCGCTACTCTACTATCCTCAAACCCATCCAGGTGCAGCCAGTGAGACTTTCAGAAAATTTTTTGCAAAAATTCACTTCTCCTTCGAGATATAGATAATGAAAAAGAGGAATGGAGAGTAAAAAAGATGAAACAGATTAAAAAAAAACAAAAAAAAAATAGACACAAATTCGAATGAATAAAGAAAATTGTGAAAGGAACAAAGAACAAAGATGTCGGGAAGAACCCAGACAGATAGATTTCAGCAGTTACTCCACAGGCTGAAACACAGCAACATGTACAATCTACCAGAGGTCTGTCAGCGTGGAAACAGTCCACACAGCATCAGGATAGGGTACAAACATAATGAAACGGAAGATCAAGATATTATTAATATTATTTACAAGCAAATACCACCATCACTTCGCTGACGGGAATACCGTGGGGGAGGTGAAGAAAAGAGGGGGAAGATAAAGAAATGGATGAGGGAGAGAGAGAGAGGGTGAGATAGAGGAGGTGGAGGGGGAAAGAGAGAAGATCCTCCCCTTCCTCCCACCCATGGTACACTGAAGCTTGTAGCAAGGCACAGAACCAACTTGCCTTCGCCTTGTGGAAGGTAAATCCTACTGAAGGCAATCTCAGTTCTCAGTTCCTTCCACAAAGCTCGGAACAAGTAAGTGTCTACCCTCAGGAGAGCCAGAAAACAACATCTTTCTCATGTCCAGTCTGCACTCTCAAAACTGGTTCCCTCCTCCAAATTCTGGTGGCATCTTGATAAGTCTGTTTCTGGTGAATGTTCCCCCTCCATCCCCTCCCTTACCTCAAATGGCCACACAGCTGACACTGCATGTAAAAAGGCTGAATGCCTAAACTCTGTTCGCTTCGAAATCTTGTGTCCAAACCCATCACTTTCTGTACCCACCTCACCCAGTCACACCCAGATGTTCCTGCACTCTGTGTCCTTTTCTCCTGACAATGTGAAGAGCTTGCTGTCAAACCTCAAATCGGATTCTACAACCGGTCCAGATGGCATCAGCCCTCATGTTCTAAAACCTCTCTCAACCTCTATCTCTATCTCTATCTCTATCTCTCTCTCTCTGTTCTATTCGCCCTCTCATTTTCTCAAGGTCATCTGCAATCTGCTTGGAAATCAGCAAAAATGAGCGTTCTGCATAAAAAAGGTGCAAAAATTGATCCCTGCAACTACAGACCGATCAGCATGCACCGAATCATCTGCAAAGTCATGGAATCCATAATCGCTTCAGAAATTAAATCCAACCTCTTCTCCAATGGCTTGATTTCTGATCATCAATTTGGATTCAGACCAGGTCACTCTACACGAGACATGATACTTCTGCTTTCCCAACAATGGATGGAGGTATGCAATGTCAGACATGAGATCAGAGCCATCTCCCAAGACAGATTGTGAGCTTTCGACAGGGTGTGGCACCCTACCATGCTCACCAAACTTTCTTCCTCTAGTATCCAAGTCAATCTCCACTCATGGCTCGTGGACATCCTCTCCTGTTGGTGTCAATGTGTTCCTCTAAATGGAGTTATTTCATCCCCTCTTCCTGTCCAGGCTGGAGTTCCTCAAGGCAGCGTTATGGGCTCTGTTCTTTTTCTGGTTTTCAACAATGATTTCTCAGACTCTGGAAAAATCCTCCATATCTCTTTGCTGACTTCTCCACCCTCAGGTCACGTCAGGTATGGGAGCATGCGCCGAAGCAGCACCTCGCTGCGTCCACTTTCCACCGGTACTCCAGGGGCCTCTGTCTGGCCCATCCCTATCTCCTTGAGATGCTGATCAACTTGCTGCAATCACGAGGCAGGGGTCGGCTCATTGGCCTCCTCCACTCATGAGGCTCCCTCGCTGAAAGAATCTGGTGAGCAGGATCAGCGCCAGGAAAATGAGCCACATGTCAATACAGCCGCAACTGATGCTCACGGACTATGCAGGTAACAAATCTCATTTGAGTCACTCTCAGCAACCGCTCGTTGGACACAGTCCGACCAGTGATAGCCAAGGATTCTCCGAAGAGACCTGATAACAAAGGAATCAAGTCTCCGTCTCAGATCCCTGGACAGAGTCCAAGTCTCACATCCATAGAGCAAGATTGGAAGCACCAAGGACCTGAAGACGGACTTTCGTCCTCCCGCACAAGTACCATCAGTGCCACACCCCATTATCCAGTGAATCCATCATTCCCCAGGCCTGACACAGATGTCTGGTGACCTCTGGCTCATAACCAGCAGAGACATGAATATCACTGCCAAGGTAATTGAATCTCTCCGTGACCTCAACATCCTCGCCACAAATGGGTACAGACAAGATAGCAGCATCCAAGATGTCATTGAAAGCCTGGATCTTAGTTTTGACCCAGGAAACCAATAATCCCAGTGGCTCCGACTCCTCATTGAGCATTTCGAGGACCCCCAAGAGGATATCCAGAGTCTCCGCAAAGATGACTGCATCATCTGCAAAATCAAAGTCAGAGATCTTGACGTTCCCAAATGATGCACCGCAGCTTGATCTCTCTGACATCCTCGCCAGAATCAAGTCCATACAAATGCTGAAAAGTGTGGGGGCCAGTCCACACCCCTGACGAACTCCAGTAACAACTGCAAATAAGTCAGAGATGGAATCACCACATCTCACAGCGCTCTCAGTTCCAGAGTAGAGTTCAGACATCAGATTGATCCATTTTGGTGGAACCCGACGAAGATCAAGAATCCTCCAGAGGGTATCCCGATTGACTGAATCAAACATTTTGCAGTGATCAACATAGGCTGCAAGCAGCCCCTGCCAAAACTCTCATTTGTGTTCAGTGAGGACCCAAAGAGAAAGGACACGGTCAATCGTTGACTTCTTTGGTGTAAAGCCTGACTGCTCTGGACGGTGATGCTCATGCAGTGCTCTGGATGCTGGTGCTGGGGCACTGATCAACCAAAGACTCGAGCATGGCATAGAATGCATCCTTCACAGTGAGATCACTCGCCTCAGTCGGAGCATATATGGAGACCAGGGAAAAGACACCCAAGGAGTGACGAATCCTTCGTCTCGTAATACGCTCGTTGAGCGGTGTTTCCTCAATTATCATTGGGGGTAAGCTTATTTGACATAGCTGCAGCAACTCCTTGGGCATAGTAACCATCAGAGCCAACAGACCAATAGTCGGTGTAACGTCCCACAATCATCTCACTGCAATCGGTCTCCAAACCTCAGAAAATGCTGCAATACTGATGTCCAAATGCTTGAACTCAGATGATAACAGAGACAGATGACCATCTTCTCTTCGGGATGGAACATTCCAGGCACATACATGAAGGGACCGCCTCAGGGTAACCCAAGGGGATCGCCGTCTGATGGACGACACCACAGCACCACCCCGACACACACTTCCGGAATCTGACCCAGGAATATTACCTCATTGTTTCCCTCCTATCATGAATGATTGGGGGTCCCGAATGCTTTGCCCCAATCTTGTCATCCGGTGAGCTGCCCTCCCTCCGAAGGGCAGCTGCACAGGAGGTACTCCCACGGAGTGGGTTTTCAGATTTTTTTTTCGTATTTTTCGTGTGTTTTGTGGAATGAAGGGGTTTATGGTGGCCGGAGTGCAAATCCTGCCACCAACCTCCTAATAAAAAGAAACCTAACTGCAGGAGGATGTCCGCAAACACAGTTTGGCACTAGATATGGATGGCCGTTTGCTCACAAGGAGCTCCTCCGCCCTTTGACAGGTTTTCTTTTTAATCCTGCTGGGTGTCCATATCATACACCTTCCTCACCAAGAAACTTGGTCGGGAAGACGGTCTAGTCGCCGACAACCCGACCATGGAACAGGTTAGTACAGGTTTACATAGTACCTGTAGCAAGTCTCAGATCTAATCTGACCTGACCTCCACCCTCTGCCGTACCATTTCTCATCCCTTTATCGGCAGGCAGCAGCCTCATAACTTCTCTGCACACCTGGGCAAAATAATGAGCTGCTCAAATACTTGGAACATGTCTTTCAATCCTGACAAATCTCACACTCACTGTGTCTTTCCGAAAGGACCGTCTGCAACCCCACCGCATCTACTTTCTCGACAATGCCCTTGAAGAAGTCCTTTCATTCAAGCTTCTGTGTCTCACTCTCTGCCGTGATCTTTCCTGGCAAAGCCATATCTCCAAGCTGGCCTCCAAATCCAGTCGCCAACTGGGCATCCCACATCGTGCAAAGTCCGTCCTTGGCACACCTGCGCTTGTAACCACTTAAAAAGCTTTTCTCCACAGTCTGACAGAGTAGTGCTCCTCCCTCTGGTCTGATACTCCAGTTGTATACTCCAGTTGTCTGATCTGATACTCTGATACTCCCACCTCACACCTCACTTGACTTCACGCTGTGTAATCCAAGGCTTAAAGGATCATTGGTATCTCCCGCGATGAAGCCGAGTCTTTGGGTCTCTCACTCTCACTGGAGGCAGTTCAGTGGTCTTTCTGTCTTCTGCCATCTCCACTCCGGCCATACCCCCACTGCCTTGTTTGTGATCTGTCCACCCATGTTTCCTCAGGGTGCTCAAGGTCCACCAGCAACCCCCTTCTGGTAAAACTCCCAAAATCAAGAATCACTGCTCACCTTCACTCATTCATTCCTCTTTTTTTTCCCACCTCTGGAACAAGCTCCCACACCCTCTTCAATCCCATTCCTCCCTCCAGGTCTTCAAAACAGCTGATCACCACCATCTCATGTATTCCCCATCCAAAACCTTGAACTTTACCACCCCCATTAATCTACCCCAAACCCACCTCCTTCAAATTCCCTGTTTTCCTTCCTGAAAGTCCCTGTACTTCTATTTTGGTTCCCGTGTACCCCACCCCATCCCTCGCCATTCCACAGATATCCGATCGTCTTTGTTCCCCACAATTTTGTGCTTCCCTCTCCC